>NC_043010.1:3111026-3191026 GCF_006345805.1 Octopus sinensis | reverse complement strand
ACACTTTGTTCTGGTTCCCTTGAGAAGCATCAGAAACAAGCAGGGAGAACGTAGATTAAAGAATCTGAAAACACATCACTGTAGGAATAAATTAACATAACACAGCCCTGACAGGATCAGATAAAGTCCATTGCTAAGCTTGTGATTTCAGTGCCATCAAAATCAGATGGTACTCTGGAGATTCCTGAGGAAACAGTGTATACAGAAGACAACTAAGAATGGTTTAATTTTACCATCATATTGGTTTAACAAATAGCAATTGTGAATAGAAGAGAAATTATCAATGCAAACAGATGCAGAACTATCATTGTGTCTAGTAATTGACCAAACATAGATTGTCACAGAAAATTGCAGTTTAGCCTTAAAGAAGTTTTCTTTCTATTTCAGATTAATTCAGTGTAATTCCTGTTTATGAATGATTGATTCAATGCCTTTACAACAGAAAGAAATGTTAGTGAAAATATATGTTGCCCTCCTACTAAATACTATGTCTTATGGGTTTGATTTGTCATACCGTGTTAAAGAGGCTCAGAGGCCAGGCATTTATGTTGGTGACCTCGCTACAGATACAAACCTCTTGGATAAAATTACCGTAAAAGACCGTAGTGCAATTTGGTTCAGTCAGCTTCACCAGAAGCAGTCTGACAGCAATTCCCAGTTGTTCAATATCAGCAAATCAGGTGAAATCTATACAGCTCAAAAATTAGATGCAGAGTCACTATGTAAATACAACACTCCATGTTTTGAAATGGTGGACATTGCTGTACAGAACCAGCTTGCTTTCATCAAAATACTTGAAATGAAAATCATAATCGAAGATGTTAATGATAACTATCCTGAATTTCCCACAAGAGAGATAGTTCTTCATTTTTCTGAAGCTGATAAGAAAGGGACAAGCAAACCAATTCAAAATGCTATTGACAGGGATGTGGGTGTTCTAAATTCCCAGATCAAATATCAGTTAAAAAAACAAGGAAATGAACCATTTATTCTATCGATTGTTAAAAAAGTGGATGGTAGTGCTAAACTTGGAATTGTTTTAGAACAAGGTGTTGATCGAGAGACAAAAGATAATTATGTTCTTCAGCTTATCGCTGAAGATGAAGGATTGCCACCAAAGAGTAGTTTTCTAAATGTGAAGATATTGATTGAAGATGAAAATGATAACTCTCCACTCTTTAACCAAAATATTTACAATGTTTCTATAAATAGTAATCATCAGAAAAATATACCTATTGTACATTTAACTGCCAATGATTTAGACATTGATCAGAATGGAAATGTCTCTTATCATTTCGGTTCTAAGACATCAAAAAACGACCAAATTTATTTTAAAATAAACGAGGCCACTGGCGAAATATTTTTGCAAAAGAGTCTCCTGCAAAGAGCCAAAAAGGTTTACAAGTTGTTTGTTGAAGCTACTGATGGAGGAAATCCTCCTTTGAGTTCCACTGCCATTGTTCTAGTCTATGTCATCAACCAACAGAACAATGCCCCTGTCATAGACATGAACTTTATTTCTCGCTCTAAAGAAAATAATGCAATGGTGTCTGAAGCAATCAAAGTTGGAGGATTCATTGCATTTGTTAAAGTCTCCGATGAAGATATTGGTAGAAACAGTGAAGTATCATGTGACCTTCAGCATGAAAAACTTCAGCTAAGAAGCCTTGGAAAAAACAAATACAAAATTGTTGTGAAGAATTTAATCAACAGAGAAACTGAAAGTAGCATTGAAAGCACAATAATTTGTGAAGACAAAGGATCTCCCCCTTTAAGAACTGAGAGAAAATTTTCCATCCAAGTGAAAGATGTCAATGATATACAGCCTCAATTTACCAAAGATACTTTCAAATTTTTAACATATGAAAATGAAGAGCAAAATTTTCCTGTAGGTTTTGTTAATGCTACAGATGAAGATCTGGGGTTAGGAGGTCAGCTGAGTTTTTCTTTATTTAATGAAAGAGGAATTATTTTACCATTTAAAATTTCTGATTTTGGATTTATTTCAGCAACTCAGTCTTTAGATAGAGAGCGACAAGATGTTTACAAATTTAAAGTATTAGTAAGAGACAATGGTACACCATCTCTTAACAACACAGCAAATGTTGTTGTTGAAGTTATGGATAAAAATGATAATGCTCCCTATTTTACTTTCCCTAGTGTTAACCCTTTCACTTTAGATGTCCATTACCATCCGCAGAGTAACAGTGACATCACAACATTAAGAGCTTCTGATAGAGACAGTCATGTAAATTCCTTCCTCAGGTATGAAATACTTGGAGGCAATAACAAACAGTTATTTACAGTTAACCCTTACACAGGAGTTTTGTCATTCTCTCGTACAGTTTACCAAAATGATGCTGGATCATATAATCTAAAATTAGCAGTCAAAGATGGTGGTACTCCAGTTTTATCAGCAACCACCACACTGTCTTTGACACTAACTGTTAGCAATACAACAGCCAAAATGTACACAGCTGAAGACACAGAATCAGACAACAGAATACATATTAACTTGATGATTATTATAGTAGTGGCTGCAGTGATAGTTTCTGTGGCTATTGTAGTTTCTGTAATTGTATGTATAATACATAAAAGAAATCAAAAAGAAAACCATTATGGTGCTCCCCAAGACTTTGTTGGTGAGAGAAGACCATCAGGATACGTTTGTGAACAAGACTCTCCAAAATATGATGTTCCTGTTGCAATCTTATCAGATCCAAAACAACAAGCAAGAAATACTCAATCAAATCTTATTAGACACGTTTGTCAACCTGATTACAATCCAGGACAGAGTTGGAAAGGATCTTCACCTCATATTCAAGTCCAAAACAGAACAGCTGACTCAAGGCAGGTGAGTACTATTAACATTCCTTTCAATTACTTTTCCTTGTTCAAGAAGTTCACTAGGTACATGTCTATTGATTGATCTAATAATACCTTTGATGTTGCTAAAACTCTGTGAGACTAGTTAAGTGACTTATCACAAATTATGAAAACTTTCATTTAATCAATTTAACCAAATGATAATTTGTATCATTTCCCCTTTTTTTCTAAACTATAGTTATGTTTCGAATTACAAAAATCAATATATATATATATATATATATATAATATATATATATGTGTGTACATGTATACACAATATACATATAAATATATGTGTGTATATATATATATATATGTGTATATATATATATATATAATATATATATATATATATATATATGTGTATATATATATATATATATATATATGTATATATATACATACACACACACATATATGTGGAGGCGCAATGGCCCAGTGGTTAGGGCAGTGGACTCGTGGTCGTAGGATCAAGGTTTCGATTCCCAGACCAGGTGTTGTGAGTGCTTATTGAGTGAAAACACCTAAAGTTCCTCAAGGCTCCGGCAGAGGGTGGTGGCGATCCCTGCTGTACACTTTCACCACAACTTTCTTTCACTCTTTCTTCTGTTGGCCTGCTTGCTTAGCCAGCAGAGTGGTATCATTTGTAGGCTAAAACAATGTGAAGCGCATTGTGACCAGCGATGTGTAACACCATCTGATAGCCTGGTCGGTCACATGATATATATATATATGTGTGTGTGTGTGTGTGTGTATATATATATATATACACACACACTCACATATATATATATAGTTTTCAACTAGCAATAACCACGCTTCGGATTTACCTCATTGGCCATATATATATATATATATATATATATATATATATATACAATATATGAGGTCTGATCAATAAGTATTTGGACTGTTGCCATAGTAATGAAGCTAAAGCATGAAGAGTAAAGTTACTTGGCAAAGATTGTTCTTGAACCCTGCTGTGCATGCACATTAAGTTTTGATGTTCTAGCTCATTTCTGCTGTTTACAGCAGTCCTTAGAAGGAAGGTGTGTAGCATGCAATCGTCGCACTGATCATGACAGAGTAAGTTGTCATGTCGATACCTACTCAGAGGCCTACACAAAGTTGCAGAAAGTGCTTGAAGAGGAGTGTATGAGCCACACAGAAGTCTATGAGTGGTTCAGACGTTTCCGAGATGGCTGAAAATATGTTAATATTGATGAACGTTCAGGGAGACTCACCACCAGCAGAACTGATAAAAACATCACAGATGTGCATGCAGCTATGAGGGGAAATAATCGAATCACCATCCATGAATTATCAGGGAATGTGCAGATTAGTTACAGTTCAGTTCAGTCCATTATCGCAGAAGATTTGGGTATGAGATGCGTGTCTGCGAAGTTTGTGCCAAAACTGCTTTCAGCTGATCAAAAGGACACTCGGGTTTCAGTTGTACAAGATCTCCTTGATTGTGTCGAGAACAATGAAAACTTTTTGAAAACTTTGCATAGACCTCTGAGCAGGTATCACCAAGCTTTTGGCAAAATTTGATGCAGATTCTCTGCTCAACTTTCTCTATTATGCCTAGTGCAATGATCACACACTACACACCTTCCTTCCAAATACTGCTGTAAACAAGGAAAGTCAGCTAGAATGTTAACAATTAGTGCCCATGCACAGCAGGGTCCAAGATCAATCTTTGCCTAGTGACATCACTCTGTGTATTTTAGCTTTGTTACTATGGCAAGAGTTCGGATACTTATTAATCAAACCACATATATGTATATAAATGTATGTATGCATATATGTGTGTGTGTATATATATATATATCGTATGTGTGTGTGTATATATATATGTATGTATATATGTATACACAATATATATATACATATATATATATATTGTGTTTATATATATATATATATTATACATATATAAACACAATATATATATATATAACTGTATGTATATATATACATATACAATATATATGTGTATAGATGTATATATATACACACAATATATATCTATATAAATGTATGTATATATATATTTATATATATATATATGTATATATATATATATGTACATAAATGTATGTATACAATATATATGTACATAAATGTATGTATACAATATATATGTATATAAATGTATGTATACATATATATATATATATATATATATATAATATATATATATATATATATATATATATATATACAATATATATGTATATAAATGCTGAGTTGAACTGAAACTGAATTTATATAAAACTGACAATTTTTAGCCATCTGTGTACCATACTTAACTCAAATACATTGTGAAATCACAAATTAACGGCAGTATTCACCTGGAAATAATATATCTTATGGACACACTGTATTTTAAAATACAAATATATCAGCAGCAAACAGGAATCATTCAGAGTGGAGGTGAGAATGCTAGTTGCACAATTCTGCTTCTTTCGTCTTTGTTGTAGTACATACTCACTACCAACCACATCCTAATACTATATGTCACTACTGATATGCATAAACAATGATTGAAAAATCACTGATGTAGCAATCAGCTGCCCTGCTGAATAAAAATCCATTATATGCAACAGAAGCAGTATTAGATTTAAATAGCCATCTGTACATCATACTTAATGCAAATACATCAAGTAAAAGCAAATTAACTGCAGTATTCGTTTAGAGATAATATTTCTTATGGATTTGATATGTTTAATAACACAAATGTTTTATAAATTTGTATTTGAATTTTGAATTTTGATATTTTCCTTGTATATAGTTTTAATTTTGGAAATTAAATTTAACAAATTAGTGCCACATGATTTTGGTTCTTGTAAACATTTCAGTTTCAGTTTCATTTATCATAAGTTTGTCCCAATCCTAAATACTTCCACTTGGAAGTAAATATAACTGTTAAAAGTAAAAGAAAGTTCTATCTAGTAAAAGAAAGAGACTATCTTGAAACCCCCCATTTTTGGACGCAAGTTTTGTAACAACACAGACAGAACTATGTCTAGAGTATGTATATATGTATGTATGTATGTACGTATGTATGTATGTATGTATATATATATACACACAAAGGAATACAAAAAATGGGACAAGAACACAAAACATCCAGACAGATGATACAAAAGAGGGACAAGAAAAAACACGCCCGGGTCATTTGAAGTTTTCATTCCTCAGTTGAGTTTGAGATTATCTTTAAACTGGTACACACACATATACATATATATATATATATTTATATATATATATGTATATATATATATATATATATATATATATGAACAAGATGAATAGATTCAGAAAGTTCTTTTATTACACTAATTCACAATTATTTCATCTAAATTCAATCTTGAAGCACCCAGAACACACTGTAAAGTGGTTGGTGTTATGAAGTGCATCCAGCTGTAGAAACTTGCCAAACAAACAATTGGACTCTGGACAGCTTCATGGCTGGCCAGCTCCAGTAAAACCATCTCAGCCATGCCAGCATGGAAAATGGACATTAAACGATGATGATGATGATGATAATATGCAAATATTTATTCAAGAGGAGTCATGGACATGTGTCAAAATTTGTCTCTTAACTTTTATGCATAATTCTGAAGAATCAAATTTCGATATATGCCAATAACACCTCATGAATAGATAGTTACTTATCACATGATATAGCAATATACATGAGATTGAATTCAGATGAAACAATTGTAAATTAATGTAATAAAAATACTTACTCATTACATTTTCCTTTTTTGTAATTGTAAAAACTCTACAGATATGTTTTTCTGAGAGCCTGAATTCATGGATGAGCTTAATATGGTACCCTTCAGGGTTAACAAACGAATGAAAATATTACAAGCATGGTTGTGTAGTATGAAGTTTGCTTCCCAACCACATGGCTCTGGGTTCAATCTCATTGCATACATTTTGGGCAAGTGCCTTCTATTATAGCACTGGGCTCACCAAAGCCTTGTTAGTGGCTTTTGGTTGACAGAAACTGAGAGAATCTTATCATGTATGTATGTATGTACGTATGTATGTATGTATGTATGTATCTATCTATCCATCCATCCATCCATCTATCCATTCATCCGTCCATCCATCCATCCATCCATCCATCCATCCGTCCATCCGTCCATCCATCCATCCATCCATCCATCTATCTATCTATCTATCTATCTATCTATCTATCCATCCATCCATCCATCCATCCATCCATCATCCATCCATCCATCCATCCATCCATCCATCTATCTATCTATCTATGCATCGTTATGTTTTTGTTTGTTACCCCACCACCATTTGACAATCAGTGTTGGTTTATTTATGTCCCTGTAATTCGCAGGGGTTTTGCAGAAAGACACCAACAGAATATGTACCAAAATTTAAAAATACATTCTGCAGTTGATTTGTTGAACTAAACCCTTTGAGCCGGTGCCTCAGCAAAACCATAGCCCAATGACTGAAACAAGGAAAAGATTAAAGATAAAAGATATATGAGTTATGTGTGTGTACATATGTGTGTGCATACATATATATATGTGTGTGTGTGTGTGAATACAGATACACACACACAGACACACACACACATATATATCTATCTATCTATCTATCTATCTATCTATCTATATATATATATATATATATATATATATATGTATGTGTCTGTGTATTCATTCATACATACATAACATACATAGTGCTCTCTCTCCTATTTTCTTTATCTCCTTTAGTCTCTATCTCTCTCTATCAATTCACATCTTTGATTGTCTCTTTAGCTGTCCTTTTGTTTATAACTCCCTCACTATGAATATTTTATCTCTCTATCCTTTAACAAATCAGACAAATACACACCACTACTTTCTCAGCAAATTCTAGTAAATTATATTTGATTACCTATCTACCCACATGACTGCTTATTTTATTATCTATTTGTTAATTTGACTGTTTATTTGTGTATTAATCTACTTCAGTGTCTCTCTTTCTTGTATATCTGTCAGTCCAGTAGGCAATCCAGTCACCCTTTCTCCTACCTATATCAATTCACCTGCCCCCTGTGTTAAATGTCCAATTATTTATTTTGATGTGCAAGCCTATGTTTTATGTCTGATTGTTTCTTTGCATATATGTATGTATTAATGTACCTTTGTACAAATATATGTGTGTGTGTGTCTGTGTGTGTGTATCTGTATTCACACGCACACACATACGCACACATATATGCAAACACACACACATGCATACACACCACACATACATAGAAAATATATCTATGAATACATATGTATACATAGATATACATACATACGTGTATGTGTGTGTGTATACATACATATACGTGTATACATATATTTGTGTGTGTATACATAAATGTATGTGTATACATATATGTGTGTGTGTGTGTATATATATATATATATATATATATACCAAATATTGTATATTTTATATATTCATATATTGTATATACATATATAAATATACATACAACA
Source organism: Octopus sinensis (assembly GCF_006345805.1). Lineage (NCBI taxonomy): Eukaryota > Metazoa > Mollusca > Cephalopoda > Octopoda > Octopodidae > Octopus > Octopus sinensis. Next base: position 3,182,642 of record NC_043010.1, on the reverse strand, counting down.
TATATACAAAGAAACATACACACATGTATGCACTCATACATATGTTAATATATACACATACACACAAACACAGTTTTATTATATACTTATTTATATTTCCTTATATCTATGTATTAATGTGTCTTTTTATCTATTTCTATATTTTCTTGGCTGTCTCAGACTTGCTGTGCATCCATACATCTGCGTTTATATCTATTTTTGAAACATTATATCTCCCTTGATTTAGCAAGTAGATTTTATCTGCCTATCCACCCATCTTTCTCTTTGTCTCTCTATCTGTCTGTATATCCAAAGATCTGGACATGTGTCCTCTGTCCAGAAATATATACATCACATGCATACTTCCCTCTCATTTATGTGTAAAGGAATGTATAGAAGCATAGTCAAGTACTGCAAAAGCATTTTTGCTTCCACCTTGCCAATAACAATAATAATAATAATAATAATAATAATAATAATAATAATAATAATAATCCTTTCTACTAAAGGTACAAGCCTGAAATCTAGCAGGAGGGGACTAGTCAATTGCATTGACCCCAGTGTTTTCCTGGTACTTAATTTATCGACCCCAAAAAGATGAAAGGCAAAAGTGACCTCAGCGGAATTTGAATTCAGAATATAGTGGCCGACAAAATACCGCAAAGCATTTTACCCGGCATGCTAATGATTCTGCCAGCTTCCTGCCTTAATAATAAAATTAATAATTATAATAATTATAATAATAATAATAATAAAATAATAATAATAATAATAATAATAATAATAATAATAATAATTATCTTGGCACAAGGCCAGCAACTTCCAAGCAGTAAGTTGATTGCATCAACCCCAGTATCCAGGTAGTACTTAATTTATCAATTCCTGAAAAGATGGGAGCCAAAGATGACCTCAGCAGAATTTGAACTCAAAATGTAAAGATGAAAGAAATGCCACTAAGCATTTTGCCCAGCATTCTACCGATTCTGCCAGTTCACTGCCTTAAATGATAATAACAATGGTTTCAAATTTTGGCACTAAACCAGCAAGTTTTCAGAGTGGGGTAAGTCAATTACATCGACTGCAGTGCTTGGCTGTTACTTATTTTATCGACTCCGAAAGGATGAAAGGCAAATTCAGCCCCAGTGACATCTGAACTCAGAAAATCAAGACAAACAAAATCTCATTGACAATTCTGCCAGCTCATTACCTTAAATAATAACAATGATACTAATAATTATGGTTTCAAATTTTGGCCCATGGCCAGCAATTTAAGGAAAGGGATTAAGCTGAGTACATCGACCCCAGTACTCAACTGGTACTTATTTTATTGACCCTGGAAGGATGAAAGGCAAAGTTGACCTTGGCAGAATTAATGATAATAATAATTCTTTCTGCTATAGGCATAATACATGAAATCTTCAGGGAGGGGTTTAGTTAATCACATCGACCCCAGTACTCAACTGGTACTTATTTTATCAACTCTGAAATGATGAAAGGCAAAACTGACTTTTGCAGAATTTGATAGATGAAAAGCTGCTTGATATTTCAGCTGGTGCGTTAACAATAATAATAATAATAATAATAATAAATAATAATAATAATAATAATAATAATAATAATAATGGTTTCAAACTTTCAGCATGAAGCTAACAATTCTGTGGGGAGAGGTGTTAGTAGATTATGCCAACTCCAAAAAGAAGAAAGGCAAAGTTGACCTCAGCAGAATTTGAACTCAGAATGCAAAGAGCCAAAATAAATGCCACCAAGCACTTTCTTCAAAGCCCCATGGGATTCTGCCAGCAAGTAGCAGCCTGATGATGATGAAAATGGTGGTGGTTTTTGGTGGTGATGGTGTTTAGTGTGGGGAAGATTTCTGACGTTGGCTCATAGCTGCAATAAATTTTTGAGGAGGTAAGGGGGTGTTTCTGATTAAATTGATTGCGGTACTTGAATAATATTTCATTTTATCGATCCCTAAAAGGATGAAAGATAAAGCTGATCCCATTGAGATCAAAATTTACAATGTTTAGGGACTTAACAAAATATCACAAATGCATTATAGACGACACTCTAATGAGTTCTGCTGCTGCTACTACTACTACTACTACTACCACTACTACCACCACTACTACCACTACTACTACTACTACCACCACCACCACCACCACCACCACCACCACTACTACTACTACTACTACTACTACTGATGATGATGATGATGATGATTCCTTTTATTTGCCACAGTGGTATTAGATCAGGGAGACATTACAAGAGCAAGATTACAATTTGTGTGATGGGGTTTGCATAAAAGATAAGGGAAAGAAAGGGCAAAGAAGTTGAAATGAGCTAAAAGAATGCATGATATAGAAAATATGTAAACATGTCTATGATGCAATCCTCCTAAAACAAGAGAACCTATTAATAATAATAATAATAATAATAATAATAAGAGCATTGTCGATGTGAGAACTATTACTACCCATGTATTTTAATTTAACTTAAAAAAAATTTTTTTTAAATGAACGAACTATTGAGTTTAGTTTAATGGCCTACCAATGTATACTATGAGTCGGGAAGACACTCGGCAAGAAATGGAAGCAAATTTGAAAGAAGAAAAAAAAAAAAATAATAATAATGGTTTCAGATGTTGGCATAATTTCATGAGAAGTCGATTGCATCAAGCCCAGTGCACAACTGGTACTTATTTCATAGCTCCCCTGATGATAATAATAATAATAATAATTATAATAAAAGAATGCTTTCTAATCGATGTGTCAACACCAACAGACAACAATGTTTCTCTAAAAGAAATGGAAAAACTTTCAAAATACAAAGATCTGGAAATAGAGGTAACTTGAATGTGGAGTCTAAAAACAGAAACAATTCCTATCGTAGTAGGTGTATTAGGTATGATAAAAGAAATATTCAGACATTACAAAAACTCCAGGACTAATAAGTATATAAAACATACAGAAAATAGTACTACTGGGCACTGCAGACATCCTACGTAAAACACTTTCAATACAGTAAAAATAAGGGCATCACAACAAACCACAGCACGTAGCCAAGGCACACAGAGCTGTGCTCGGTAGTACAATGAAAGCATGTGATAAAAATAAGACTACTGAATAATAATAATAATGAGAACATTAATGATTTCTTTTATTTGCCACCAGGATGGTGGATGAGGTGACATCACATGAACAGGTTACCAAAAAATGTTGGTTTTACATTGAAACCGACTAAACAAAGGAAAGAAAGTAAAGAAGAATTCTTTTATTCTTTTTTTGTTTTTTTTTGGCCATGCCAGAGCACCGCCTTTAGCCAAACAAATCAACCCCAGGACTCATTCTTTGTAAGCCTAATACTTATTATATCAGTCTCTCTTGCTGAACTGCTAAGTTATGGGGATATAAACACACCAACATTGGTTGTCAAGCGATGGTGGGGGGACAAACACACACACAAATATATACATATGTATATTTATATATATATATTATATATATATATAATATATATATATATATATATATAGATAGATAGATAGATAGATATGATGGGCTTCTTTCAGTTTCCATCTACCAAATCTACTCACAAGGCTTTGGTCGGCTTGCGGCTATAGCAGAAGACACTTGCCCAAGGTGCCATGCAGTGGGACTGAACCCAGAACTACGAGGTTGAGAAACAAGCTTCTTACCACACAGCTATGCCTTTATAAAATTCTATAAGATCCCCAGAGTTATCAAGCAGCAATCAAGGAACACCACAGATCCAGATTGCTCTGGCTACCAAGGGTAAATGTCCTTTCCCTAGCACACATGTAGGCCTATATGGAAGCAGTGCCTTTCTTCTCACCCTCACCTTATAGTTAAGTGGAACTTGTAAAAGATGATGTGGTCTTGGTCACAGCAAAAAGTGTTTGTCTTCAATTTGTTTTGTCAGTTCCATCTACAGCATGTCTTTTGTCATAGCCACCAAAAAGGAAGAAAAAACCCATCTGTTCTTCCTTTTCACGAAGGAAAGCAGCAGAATGGTTATCATAATGGGATCAGCTGAAAGGAAGATCATTCCTACATATGACAACTGCTGCCCTTCAACAAAAATCCAAAAGTCTTCAGTATTCATATGTGGAAGAAATGTATGCAGAATGGTTTCACTAGAAGAAATGTATGCAGAATGGTTTCATTGCTCTGCCTGCTTGGCTGACAGGCCAAGCTGACATTACTTTCAGTATCTCCATGCTAGAGTTTATCATTTACTGGCAATGACCACCCCTCCCACAGTAGCATTAACAGGCATGAGATATCTGGAATTTAACTATATACTCCCTAGGCGAAAGGTCCTCCAAAGGACCAACCAGTTCATTCTTACTGATTCCCAGAATATTCTCCAAGAACAGCATCACTTTTCTCAATTACTAGTCTTCTAGAGAATGCTAATATGGAAGTTCCATCAGTCATTTTATCTGACTAATAAACGAATGTGAATGACTGACAACATTCCAGAAGTCAAGAGTTCAGTTCTAGCAATCACTTGACTTTCAACACTGCAGGTCTGTTAACGAAACACAGGTAGGAAAAAATCCTACCTGATGAAAAAGCAAAAACCACAAATATAGATATCTCATTAAAACTTGCTTGCCAGGTTTTCTTCATAACCACCTGATCAACTGACATAGATTTCAGCAACTTCAATGAGGGAGTTTTTTTCATTCTTTACATGATTGCATGATCTAGGGGCAGACCAAAGTGGGGGCCTGAGCGGCACATTCCCCCCACCCTTAAGAAAAGAAGTCCACCCTTCTAAGTAATGTTATTACGCCCTTTTCTCCTGAAATTATATTCCCTTCTGACTTTGTGCCCTTCCTTCGAAAAATTCCTGTGATCTGCTGGAAATAGCTACCCTATCTCCCTCATTCTTATACCACTCTCTGCTTAGTGTCTTAAAAAAACCAAAGGACATTTTTGGATAATGTTGTTGAGGCAGGGTTACACTATTGCTAAAAACAAAATGTGATAGTCATGATTGGATTGTCATATGATCATAGGTCTGTTCAATCAAGTTTGACCTAGGTTTAAACAACAACAGTAATAACAACAATGACATCAACAATATCTTTTACTTGTTTCAGTCTGCCAGAGGATGTTGTGAGGAGTTTTAGTTGAACAACTCAACCCTAATACTTATTTTTTTATTTTAAGCCAAGTACTTATTCTATCAGTCTCTTTTGCCAAACTGCTAAGTAAACACACCAACACCAGACTCATACATATATACACACACACACACACACATATATATAGAATAAGAATACATATAAATATCATCATCATCATCATCATCATTGTTTAAATGTATATATTATAAAGGCTTCTTTCAGTTTCCATCTACTAAATCCACTTTCAACGCTTTGCGCAACCTGATGTTATATTAGAAAACAGTTGCCCATGGTGCCACACAATGGGACTGAACCTGGAACCATGTGGTTGGGTAGCAAGCTTCTTACCACACAGCCATGCTTGTTCCTATAATATAGATTTCAAATATGAAATGACTATTTTCATATCGTTGGAAACAAAGAACATTTCTTTCTTCCAAATCTTTATACTGACCGTTTATTTTACATAATGGCCAATACCAATCAGTTATTGTTCATATAATAGCCACTAGGAAATGAGTTAGATGGAAATAAAAATCATTGAAGAGTGTTAAACTAGCTGTGTTTTTGTAACAGAGTTGTGAACATTTGGCTTCTGTGAATCTTAAACTTCATTTATTGCGTAAATTTATAGATGTGTCTGTCTGTGTATGTGTGATTGTGTTCGTGTATGCATGTATAGTAAGTAGTATGGTGTGTTTGTGAAAGTATGTATTGCAGTGTGTGTGTCTTTTCATTTGTATATGTATGTGCTTATGTATAGCTGTACGTCTATTCTTGTGTATGTATGCAAAGTAGGTATGTATGTGTGTATGCTTTTGTTTTTATATGTATTTTTGCATACATATATATACGTATGTATGTATGCGTGTATGTATGTATGTATGTTTGTATGTATGTATGTATGTATGTATGTATGTATGTATGTGTGTATGTATGTGTGGGTTTGTGTATGTATGTCTGTATATATTATGTATGTATGAATGCATGCATGACAGTATGTATTTGTATGTGTGTGTATGTATGTATGAATCTATGTGTGTAGGTATGTGTATGCTTGTGTTTCTCAATGCATATATGTATGACAGAGTGGGTGTATTTGTGCATATGTATGTGTGTATATGTGGGCGAATTGAGTTTTTATATATATATACTGTATGTGATTATGTGGATTTTCATTGTTGTAGTTCTTAATGTTGTAGTTTTTATCATTATTATCTGCTGTCAAGCAAGAAGAGTCACTGATTTAACTATTTATGAGGTTCATCATCTAACACACATACATATGTTTATGTGTATATATATATATGAGTGTAATATATATATGTGGAAGTGTGAATATATGTGTGTGCGTGTGTGTGTCTGTATGTGTTAATGTGTGCGTGTGTGTGTGTTTGTGTGTCAGTGTGTCTGTATGTATGTATATATAAGTTAATGGTGTTGCTTTGCTCCAAGTCAGGCCTGATCAAGTAGATCTATGATCAAAGCATCCCAACCATGCCCATCCCAACTTTTTCTTATGTATAGAGAGCTCAGGATCACATATCAAACATTTCATTTGCTGATATGGTCAGTTGATTTGAGGAATATTTGACTACTATTTCTGGCAGATTTAACAACTGCATAAAGGCTCCCTTGTTGACTCTATATTCAAATGAATGGCAATTGCTTCGCATAAGATGCAATTTTACATTGTAATATTAGTTTTCGTATTTAAGGTGGTGAGCTGGCAGAATCACAAGTACGCTGGGCAAAATGCTTAGTGGTATTTCATCTGACTTTATGTTCTGAGTTCAAATTCTGCCAAGGTTGACTTTGCCTTTCATCATTCTGGGGCTGTTAAAACAAGTACCAGTTGAGAACTGGGGTCGAGATAATCGACTTTCCCCTCTCACTAAATTGCTGGCCTTTTTGCAGAAATTTGAAACCACTGATAATTTCGTACATGAATGCAAATACATTTTTCATAGTTATCTATAAACTAAATGGGATTTACACCCCCAAAATAACACTTGTATTTACATTAATAACCCCCAGTGGAATAAAAAAAATGTACCCACAAAATAATACTTATGTTTAATGGTCCCATAGGGACAAAAGACCGAGTTTATCTTAGTGCTGAGATTAGGTACACAAAATAAACAGTTATGTAGCTAAATATAACAAATTGTTTATTTTCGTGCTCTTTTATGTTCTATGTAACTTAACATCCATTTATTCATGCACTGTAAGGGTTTCATCGTCATTATCATCATTATCTTAATGATCTCTTTTTAATGAACTCTTTTTCTGTGCTTGCATGGGTCAGACAAAGGTTTCTCGAGCCATATTTTCTATCGCTAGTCACCCTTCCTGTCACCAACGAAGGTAATATTTTCCCATGATCAGATCTGTTTCTACAGAATATTGCAAATGAATGACACAGGTTTCCAATATCCAATGTTAAGACAAGAAGACACACACACACACAAATACATACATTCACACACATGGGCTTCCTTCTGTTTCCATTTACCAAATCCACTCACAAGTGTTTGGTAACTTTTTTACTCTTTTACTTGCTTCAGTCATTTGATTGTGGCCATGCTGGAGCACCACCTTTAGTGAAGCAAATCGACCCCAGAGATTATTCTTTGTAAGCCTAGTACTTATTCTATTGGTCTCTTTTGCCGATCCACTAAGTTATGGGGACATAAACACACCAGCATCAGTTGTCAAGTGATGTTGGGGGGATAAACACAGACACAAGCATATACACACATATATACACATATATATACATATACGATAGGTTTCTTCCAGTTTCCATCTACCAAATCCACTCACAAGGTTTTGGTCAGCCTGAGGCTATAGTAGAAGACACTTGCCCAAAGTGCCATGCAGTGGGACCGAACCCGGGGACCATGTGGTTGGTAAGCAAGCTACTTAACATACAGCCACTCCTGCACCTATCCAGAATTATTGTAGAACACACTTGCCCAAGATGCCATGCAGTGGGATTGAACCTGAAGCTATGTGGTTGGGAAGCAAACTTAAATCTCCATGTTGATTTTTATGTTACTAGAATTTGATTAAGGTTTTATATTTAATTTTCAAACTATAATATGTTCAAGATTGATTTTATAATTCAAGATTGATTTTTTTTTATGCCCTTACAATTTTGCTGGTGTTCTGTAAAGGACAGATGAACCAAACAGAGGGCCACTGACTATCTAACAATGAGACAGGGACATAGGAATTACAGGTTTGTGTCTGCCATGCTGTAAAACCAGTATGAGTGAACATCCTGTTGCATTTATTAAAGCATATTTCTTGGAGAAAGTAGACTCTAGCCATTGCCACGACCCCAACCGCCAATCCCCAGCAGTATAAATGGACAGCCAATCTGCACTCAGCAGTCTTGGGAAGGTAACCATACAAGGAAAAGGTTGACTCTCAGCCTAAACACTCTCTACCTGGGAATACCAGCAAAGAGGCAAAGGCTGAAGGAGTCAAACCTAAAGGAGAACTTATAGTCTACTGACCCTATTAATCCCAAACAGAGCTTTAAGACCAAAGAAATGGAAGAGGAACGCTGGTTAGGCCTGAGACCCTCAATAGACAATCATATCGATTCATTCATGCACTTATATTCATTTCAGTTATGCACAGGTTAACATAATTGAGTGAGCAAAGATAAATTTTTATTAAATTAAATTATACAACTGTAATGAAAACTTTCAAAAATTAGTGTTAATGATAGCTCTTTGTCAAGAAAGACAGGGGCAATGTCTCTGGAATAAAAAATTTGGCACTGAGTCAGATCTTTGATTGGTACGGTGGAGGCCTCCGTCAGTCTAAGACAATCATTCATCTATACATGCATGTACAAACCTGGGCAAAATTTTTTTAAGGGAGACTGCAAATCTCCCTCTTCTATGCCACATGATGTTTATCCAAGAGAAGGCCTGCCAACTTTAGTCAATATAACTTGGCCAATATGGAAAGGATTGAAACAGATACTGCACAGTATCTATTGACTCCAAAGAATAAAAGGTAAAGTTGATCACTGTGGCATTTAAAACTAGAATGTAGAAGGTCAAAACATATACCATAAGGTATATTATCCACGGCCTAGCAAGTCTGCCAGTTCACCATATGGTAAATTTAGTTTTGTAATAATACAAAGTTACTATAGTTAACTCTCTTATATAGTCTGTAACTAAGAATGCACGTATATTTAAGGATTTTTTGTTTTGTGTGTTCAATATAAAAATATGCAGCGAGCTGGCAGAAACGCTTAGCAGTATTTCATCTGTCTTTACGTGCTGAGTTCAAATTGTGCCAAGATCAACTTTGCCTTTCATCCCTCCAGTGTGGGATCGATCTAATCAACTGGCCTCCCTCCCCAAAAATTTCGGGCCTTGTGCCTAGAGTAGAAAAGAATATAAAAGAACTTTTAGAAATTCAATGATAACTAAAAATGCTGCCTATCCAACAATATAATGGTTTCGAATTTTGGTACAAGGCCAGCAATTTGGTGGGTGGGGATGTGTAGCCAATTACATCAACCCCAATACTTGGCCAGTACTTTATTTTATTGGCTCCAAAAGGATGAAAGGCTAAGATGACCTTGATGAGATTTGAACTTGAAATGTTAAGCTAAAAGAAATGCCATTAAGCATTTGGTCCTGCACACTAACAATGCTGCCAATTTGCTGCCTTATCTGATGGTGTAATAAATAGATAGTGAGTTAGATTGAGAGATATTGTGGGAAGAGTTAGAAAGTAAGAGAGAAACAGAGAGTCAGAGATGAAATCATCTTTATAAATATTAAGTTTCATTTCATTGCCAGAAAGCATCTGTATATCTGTATCATTAAAATCTACCATTAAATCACTTAGAACTGAGGATAATCTAATAGTATGTGCTACGTTCTGGGTAATTGTTTTAAGCACTTTTATATTTATGAGCAGACATGGATGTTCTTTTGACACTTCTAGCCTTCACCCAGCGGAACATCCAGGATATGACAGCTGAAAGGAGAGAAAGCTGCAGCAGCACTTGGCTTGGGTGCATTTTAGCTGAGTAAATAGAAACAAGATGAAATGAATTGCTTTGCTGAAAGCACAACATACTACCCAGTCTAAGAATGAAATCTTTGAATTTAGGATCATGAATTCAATACCCTAACCACTGAGTCACATTTATTTCATTATCATCATCATTATGATTTTATGTCTGCTTTCCATGCTGGTATGGGCTGGGCAGATTGTCACTGTTTAGGTCAGTTCTTATTGGGAGTAAATGTCCTTCTAGTAGTGTTGGAGGAACAAATCTTGCCTGTACTTTTCATTTTTGGCAGTTTCCATAGTTGGATTCTCTTCCTAACACCAGCATCTTTAAGTGTTCTGGGTGCATTTTATCATGGTACCAGTGCTAGAGAAGTTGTCATCCTCATCAAGACAGGACTAAAAATTTCTCTTGATGTTCTTTTCTCTGTTTATCCCACAACCGCTTTACAAAGTGTACTGGGTGTATGTTATTGTGGCACCATCGCTAGTGAGGTTGTCTTGTACCCTGCAAAACATAAAAGTCCTCCCTGCTCAATGTTATTATTGCAGTACAGTTATACATATTTATATTCATAATGCTAAATCTTTATAGTTTTGCATCTGTATGGCCACACATCTGGATATTTCAACATCTTTATTATCTGGTTTATGTTACTTGAGCACTTATCTGTTTCATTATGGGTTGATGACTTCAAAAACAGACAAAATATATTACAAGTCACAGATTCATGCCTTATGAATTTTGATATTACAAAAGAAAAAGTAAACAAAAGCTTTATCATTCTTTTTACTTCCGATGGAATTCCTTGAAAAATTCCACTTTAGACTTTACCTTTTTATTCTCATTAACATAATTACAAGGCTGTGTGTAGCCACGTGTATATTTGAATCTTTGCTCATGTGTACCATAAATGTCATCCCTCACAACTATGACCTAGCAGTATGTACAGTACTGCCATTCATTGTTTTATATGCTTATACAGTCACAAATAGACATTCTTAGCCCTCTACCCTTGACTTAGTAGGACGTCAATGACCCTATAATGTTCCTTGCCCAGTAATTGCAGACCTCAATGGTTATTGCATCAAATGAAAACCTTCCTGTCACTACAGGACACCTTAAAATTTGGAGCCAAGTCAGATCTTTGGTTGGTATGATGGAGCCCTTCATCTGTCTAAGGTGATCATTCATCTATGCATGTATGTGCTAATCAGGACAAACTTTTTTTTTAAAGAAAGACTAACAGTCACCTATGAATGCCATCTGATATTTATATAAGAGAAGCTCTACCAGTTTGGGCCAATACAGCTTGGAATCATTGCCATAGCTGCTACTGTCAGAATGCAAAGAGCTGGAATTCTCTGTCACAGTTATTCTGTGTGAAGTTTATTTTAAAATATCCACAACAGATAAGGAAACTAGAGTTGCTTTGATTCTATCTCTACCTTATTTCTATTGAAATAATTTGTCTATGTGATTCAGTTAACTTTGAAAATAATCAAAAATTTGGAAAGACTTTGTAAAGCAATTAACTTACTTCGTTATAAAGCTGGTGTTTGGAACATAACAGAAAGTCCTTACATGAAGTGATGATGGAAGGTTTCAATTTAAATATCTTGTTTTCCTGTTTTAGTCAGCATGACAGGCATGCTGCATAAACCATTAATTATAGAATTTGTATGGCAGTGTTCTATCAAAGCGGAGGTCAATGCTACTCACAGATATATTGTGGATATTGAGGTTAACTCCTTCCAATACAAGTGGTAATAAGAAAATTCCGTTGAGGTTATGTGTAATCTTTTACTTGAAGAAGCCTGGAGGGGACCAGCATCAGTCAATTAAATTACTCCCAGCATATGACTGGTATTTTAAATAAAAGCACTTTAAACACTTTGTTACTATACTTCTGTTAACATATGCTGCTTTTGTTTTATTAAATTTTGCAAATAGTAAAGAATTTAGTGATTGTCAGTAAGTTGGTTTTGAACATAAATTAATATGAACGTCTAATAGAAGGCTTTAACTTATTTTAAAACAAGGAATCGGTATCGTAGAACTAGGAGTTTCAAGTTGGATTGGTATCAAAAGGGTTAAAGTGAAAGATTTTTACACGAAAATACTTAAAGACTGACTGGTATCAAAATGGTTAAAATGCTCTCAAACAGAAATAGAGAAATCTCATAATTAGTATAAAAATAAATAATTGGTTTGCTGGGCACAAGTGAAATGTCTAGTCAAATGGCTTTTACAAGGAATATAAGAAAAAAAATGGATTGTTGATTTGGTTACCTAGAAACTTACTTGTGTTCTACAGTGCCATGCTTGATTAAGTTCTTCGTTAATCACCTCATCAATTCTTATTACTTTTCACACTGATGTTGTTTTCTATACACTGGAAACATCAACCCTGTCTAACATATGGCTTCTATTTTAACTCTACACCTTTTCGCTTTCTTTAACATTATTGTTTTCTCCTTTGATCATATATTTGCAACGTTTTTAAATTCTGATCGTTAAGAATCAATATTTTAACCCTTTGGCAGCCTTTCGGTAATGTTAACTGCACAATTTTTAATGTATGCAATTTTCCTGTAAACACAATTTTCATTCATTCTTTCATCCATCGTCATCATCATCACCACCACCAAAACCACCACCATCATCATTATCATTTAATGTCTATTGTCCATACTGGCATGGCTTAGATCATTTGACCAAATCTAACATGCAGCAAGGCTGCACTGAACTCCAATGTTAGCTACGGCATGGTTGACATATTCTCTAAAAATATTTATACATTGTAATAAAATAATTACGAAGATGTACTTGCATAGCAAGTGACCTGATCTGAGATCGTGTGCTGAAATGAGAACAATTGCAGTGTGGAAGGTGTTTATATGCCATTTAAGAAAAACACAAAAACCGTCAGATTCACTTCAACATTTAAATTTAATTTGCCAAAATATTTTCATCACATTGAGACTGTGACCTGTTCACAGACAAAATTCCTTGCTACATCTGAGAAAGTAACAGTTAGTTCATGATATATATGTACGTATGTATGTGTGTATGTACGTGTGCATGTATGTATGTATGTATGTATGTATGTATGTATGTATGTATGTATGTATGTATGTATATGTGTGCATGTATGTATGTTTGTATGTATGCATGTATGTATGCATGTATGCATGTATGTATGTATTTGTGTGTATATGTATGTGCGTATGCATATGTGTACATGCTTATGCATGTGTGTATGCCTATAGGTATGTGTGTATGTAAGTATGTACGTACGTACTTATGTATATGTGTGTGTGTGTGTGTGTGTGTATGTGGTTGTGTGTCTGTGTTTGTCCCCCCAACATTGCTTGAGAACTGATGCCGGTGTGTTTACGTCTCCATAACTTAGCGGTTCGGCAAAAGAGACTGATAGAATAAGCACTAAGCTTACAAAGAATAAGTTTTGGGTTCGATTTGCTCGACTAAAAGGCGGTGCTCCAGCTTGGCTACAGTCAAATGACTGAAACAAGTACAAGAGTAAAAGAGTGAAGACTATAACTCTAATCTTAGTCATTTATCATAATTCTATTCACACATAAGGATACTTTATACGAATATGAGTTAACCCTAGTAATTAATTAAAATACTTTATTTTATTACCCCTAAAAGGATGAAAGGTAAATTTGATCTCCGCAAGATTTGAACTCACAATGCAAAGGACCGAAACTAAAATATTTCAATGCGTTTTGTTTGGCGCTCTAACAATTTAAGTTAAACAATGAAGCATATTTGAATCATCATCGTGGCTGCTGTTAACCTTTGTCATTGCCTTCACCACCTCCTCTTCTGCTTCTTCCTCTACCTCCTCTTCCTCACTCATTTTTTAAGATGGTGGGGATGTAATATGTGGAAGAAAGATTTAGCCACTAATTCTCACAAGTCGATCGACCATATGGATCTACTCCAACCACCACCACCACCACCACCACTTCCCGATACTCTCATCACATTGTAAAACTCATAATTTCAATAAAACAACCTAATAATGATTGTAGTATTATACTATTATGTGGAATAAATGGTAATTGATTATTACTTTATTTCTTCATATTGAATATTACACCATTGTTTAGTAAAGTTCACTTGGTCCACCAACACAGTACTCAGTATGGAGTGGGGAAAGACATCACAATATATTGGAGCTTAACTGATAGTTTATTTGCTTTTTTTTTTCTCCTAAAGCACTTCTCTTTTCCACTGCTATATCCTCAAAGTCTTCCGTATATAGGCGTTGGCCATTTCTGGAGAACCAAAGACAGATACGTTATGTTTGAGTCCCAGAGGTCTTAGTCTTTTATTGAAATTCTATTCACTTCCAGGCATGGCTGTGTAGTAAGAAGTTTGCTTCCCAGCCATACGATTCTGAGTTCAGTCCCACAGCTTGGCACCTTGGGCATATATGTTGTACAAAAGCCTTGTGAGTAGATTTTATAGACAGAAACTAAAAGAAGCCCATCATACACACACACAAACACAGACATACACACATGTGTGAGTATGTATCTATTTGTGTACATCTATATGATTTGTGTTTGTCCACTTCACCACTTGACAACTGGTGGTAGGGGATCATTATGCCAATAACACAAGCTCTGGTTCTATTTCACTTCTTTTTATTATTGTTATTGTTACTATCATTATTACTATTATAATAACTATTATTATTATTATTATCATTATTATTATTATTATTATTATAATTATCATTATTATAATTATTATTATTATTATTATTATTATTATCATTATTATTATTATTATTATTATTATTATTATTATTATCATTATTATTATTATTGAGTGAGAGAGCAGTGCATGCCATCAAAGTGACACTGGGGTAAAATATACGAAGCCCAATATACCCATCATGACTACCCGTCTGATAAGGGTACACCAGGCACATGCATCACAACCATATGTGTGCGACATGGTGATCTCATATCAAGATAAACAGCGCATGACCTTGCAGGTGGGGCCCAGTTAGAATTTTCTTCAGGTTGAGTAGCCCATCCCGCTTAAACGGTCCCTGAATAAGGTTTGTTTAAGGATGTTGAAAGAACCACCCATGTTTCCAGAGGTGAATTAATCAAACCCCAAAGAATCCCTCTCAACACATGGCTATGATGCTCCCCCACTACTTCTGCTTGTGATCAGAGATGCACATATCGTCAGCCACTAAGGGACATGCTCAACTGGTTAAGGTCAAACAACTGACAAGCAAATCTGTGGTATTGAGCAGAATATTTGCTGTAGCCCATCTTTTATACCAAGACAAAACAATGTACATGATAACACTACCAATCAGTTAAGATCAGAAGCCATGAGAGCCACTGCCTGGTACTGCATCAGTATTATTATTATTATTATTATTATTATTATTATTATTATTATTATTAAGGTGGTGAGCTGAATTGTTGTGTTCAATCCCACTGTGTGGCACTTTGGACCAGTATCTTGTACTACAGCCCTTGGACAACCAATGCCCTGTTAGTGAATTTGGTAGATGGAAACTGTATGGAAGCCTTTTGTACACATACATAAATCCATAAAAAAATACATAAATAAAGGCTACAACCTTAGGGCTGAAACATATAATAGAATAATAGAACAATATATATATATATATATATTTGTATGTATGTGTGTGTGTGTGTGTGTGCATAGGCGGGTGTCTTTGTGCCTGTGTTTCTCCTTCCTCCACTACTTGACAACTGGTGTTGGTTCGTTTATGCCCCAATATCTTAGGAGTTTAGCAATAGAGAGCAATAAACATCAGATGTAAAAATATTAGTACTGGGGTTGATTTGGTTGACTAAAATCCTTCAAGGCAGGGCCCCATCGTGGCCCCAATTCAATAGCTGAAAAGAGTAGAAAGAAAATGACAAAATAATAAATTGTTTCTAATTTAAGTATAAGAACAGCAATTCTGATGTTATCTTCTATTAATGCATTCATAAAATTCTACAAAAACAGCTGTCATAAACTTTAAATACCATTTATGTTTGGTTTTTATACCTATGTCACATCAAGGTTTAAATTAGATTTGGTATTTGCTTATGTACAGTAATCTACCAACACTTGAGGCCTTCAATGTTGTTTATCTCAGTGTGAGCTCTATCTTATTATACCTAGACATTTTTTGCATCCTACATGTTGATGTGCCTAGATTCTAATGAATCCTTACAACTAAATTATATATTTATATACATACATACATACACACACATGCACATATAAATATATAGTATAATTATATTATATATATATATATAATATATATATAAGGCAGATGTTAAACGATAATGATATATTATATATATGTATAATATAATTATATACATCATATATATATAATACACGTGCACACACACACATACACACATTCATACACATATACACATACATTCATTTATGTGTGTGTGTGTGTCTGTCTGTCTGACTGTCTGTCTGTCTGTGTGTTTGAGTGTTTGAGTGTATAAAGATATAGATACATTATAAAGTATATTAATATTTAATGAGTTGTCTGTGAAATATCTTTGTTTTCTTTTACAAACCAAGAAACTGTTAAGGGGAAAATCTCATTTTGAGCTTCTTCTCTCAGTATTTTGATTGAATGTTTTCAGCATTTTCTTTTGCTCGTAACTCCATTAGCATCAGCCTTATCTTCTGGAAGGATTATGGAACTGCTATCCTATTAAAGGGTTTGCTTTGGATTATCTATTTCTCTTGAAGTGCTAGAGGTTTCCAGATGTGTATATATGTAACTGTGTCCGTGTTTGTATATATGTGTATATTGTGTGTGTGCTGTATATGTTTTTTGCATATTTGAGATTTGTGCGCTTATGTAAAGTCATGGCAGAGTGGTTAAGATGTCTGCTTCACAATCATGCAGTTCTAGGTTCAATCCCACAGCATAGCAGTCTAGAGAAATATTTTTACCATAAACTCAGATTGACAATAACCTTGTGACAGAAATTGGAAAGATGAAAACTATGTTGGAATCTGGGCAGATGGATTTTCAAAAAACAAAGGCCAAATGACCCATAGACTCATATATATATATACATTTAGCGTCCGTTTTCCATGCTAGCATGGGTTGGACGGTTCAACTGGGGTCTGTGAAGCCGGAAGGCTTCATCAGGCCCAGTCAGATCTGAAACACTGCCAGATCTGACTGGACCTGATGAAGCCTTCTGGCTTCACAGACCCCAGTTGAACCATCCAACCCATGCTAGCATGGAAAACGGATGCTAAATGATGATGATGATGATGATGATACATACATACATACATATATATATATATATATATATATATATATAAGACACTTGTTAAAAGTGCCATGATGAGAGATTGAACCCAGAACCATATGGTTGTAAAGCAGACTTCTTAACCATTTGACAGTGACTATGACTGAAGGTTCCATTCATTGGTATGATTTACTCTAGACTGTAACCACTTGACCCTCCACTGTATAGCCACTCTAAAACATACCCGCTTTATGAATCTACAATGGAGCGTCTACATAATCATCCAACCTGCTAAAAAGAGCAGATAATCACCCTTACATTTCACCCTACTATCTTGTAAATAGTATGAAAGGACATATTGGATAGTGTAATATGCAGTGCTTGATAAAAAGATGATACTTTTGATTGTAGGTCTGACCAAGTGTTACAGTACGCTTCAGTATTCTACAATATCCTCCTAACTCTAAACTTGAAACTATCATATCCTCCCACTCTTTGTCCAGACTGGCAAAATGCTTTTACCTCACTCTTGCTCTTCCACTTGCTCTCTTTCTTCATCTATCTATCTATCTATCTATCTACCTATCCATCCATCAGTCTGTCCATCCATCAGTCCGTCCATCCATCCATCCATCCATCTATCTGTCCATCCAGCTATTAGTCCGTGCTTCCATCCATCCATCCATCCATCCATCCATCTATCTATCTATCTGTCTATCTATCTATCTATCTATCTATCTATCTATCTATCTATCTATCTATCTATCTGTATATCTTTCAATCTGTATATCTATCTATCTTTCAATCTGTACATCTATCTATCTATCTTTCAATCTGTCAATTTATCCGTCTATCTATCTGTTTGTCTATCCATCTATCTATCCATCAATCTATCTGTCAGTCTGATTGCTTTTCCATCCCTTTGTCACTCATTCTCATACACACCAAAATAACTGTAACAATGATTAATTCAATTGACCAAAACTATTTACCACCAATGCTAACCACATGTAATATATAAATCCTGAGAAATCAGAGCTGTCATCCACTGACTGACTTCACCTCTTCTTCTGCCTGTCCCTGCTGAAGTTACCATCACTAGAGATTTTGATTTAAATTTTTCCCTCACAGCAGAGAACCACTGAACTTGTTAAACTTGCAGATTCTCAAGCGGGTATTAACATCATTAGCATTGGGTTTATGATAGATCTTCAACCTTCAACAAAATGATAGATTATCTAATCAGCTTATGGTAAGAATAAAGATTTGAGTGTCTTTACAAGATCTAATATAGAAGATTGGATAAACATTTTCTTTTCCAAGTAATCAATCACTAAGAGATTTCAATAATTATTGTGTCCCTACTTTTATAAAGAGTGAATGAAAGGGTCAACATAATTAAAGGATTCAAGAAATTTCAATCATGGGAGTACAACAAAATTCTATACATTTATTTTCTTCAAGAAAATTCCAAAAAATTCAACATTTTCAAAATTCAAAATAATAATAAATAGATAAATAAAAAATTTTTAAATAAAGATTTTTATGAAATATCAATTTTCCTGTTCTGGAAATTTTAATCAATATTATATATTTTTACATTTGATTTTTTTTTTCATTCATAAGGGTGAATACTTTATTATTAACTCTTTTACGATGTTCAACTGTCAAAGGATTTATTATTTTTTTGGAAAGATTTAAAGAGCCATATTTATAAAGTAAATACCATGTGTCTAAATGACAGCAGAGCGTAATTTTTTAAATAGTACAGGAGTAAAGGTGAAATACAAAGAAAGTGTGAGTCAATAGAATTATATACATCCTTAATATATTCCTTGTGTATATGCATATATGTGTGTGCATGTATAAAGGACACATACATGCCTGTATGTATGTACAAACATTTATATGTAAATATATATATATATATATTATAAATATATATATATGTATATATATGTGTATATTTGTATGTATGTAGGTATGAATGTATGTATGCATGTATTCACATACACACACACACATGTGTGTATGTTCATATGCATATGTGAATATAAATTTAATGCAACTGGTTGCTGCCAGAGATGACAAGTCTGTCAGTTAAGCCAAGTATTAAAACTGAGTATAATTACTCTTTGTTCTAATATATTTTAGCTGCCATTTTATAATTCTTGAAAGGCTTAAAGCAGTGTTAAGCCATGGCAAATACCTGAACTTTAGCTTCCTTTATTAAGTACATGACTGATCGAATGTCTGTCCTCTATGATGACAGTCTGTCCTACACAGTGACAATCTGTGTCCTGTTTAGATAGAAAGCAATAAGTTTGTCCCCAAACATTTGTTGAAACCAGCAAAAACATAAGCAGATTATTATTAGTTCTGGTATCCCGACCACCACAATTGAATGGCATATACCTGTGAATGGTAAATACATGTGAATGGTGAATACATGTCAGTTATAAATACATGGGAAAAGTAAATGCATTAGAAGTATAAATTCACATGAATTGTAAATAGATCATCATCATCATCAATATTTAATATTTGTTTTCCATGCTGGCATGGGTTGGATGGCTTGACAGGAACTTGCAAGGCTAGGGGTCACACCAGGATCCTTAGTCTGTTTTGGTTAGGTTTCTATGACTGGATGCCCCTCCTAATGCTAACCACTTTATAGAGTGTACTAGGTACTTTTTGCATGGCAGCAGCACCCACACCAATGCTTTTTACATGGCCCCTTGGTTTTAGGATTTCAATTCACATGTGGTGGGCAGGCCTTCTTAAGTACAGCAATGCACCACATAGCTCAGTCTCCTCTGTCCTATCCTTTGTAAGGTTCAGTGTTTTGAGATCAGCCTTCAATATTTCGTCCCTTGTCTTCCTGGGTCTCTCTCTTCCACAACTTCCCTCCGCTTTAAATGGTATGGGAATGGTAAATACATGAGAATAACAAATACATGTTAATGGTATATGAATGTAGAAGATAAATACATTTCAATATTTAATATAAATGAGCAGAAAGTACATGTGGTAGATATGTCAATAGTATATAACAGCAGACAAAATACTGCTAGGCATTTTGCCCGGTGTGCTAACGTTTCTGCCAGTTCTCTGCCATCTTGGTCACCCACAGTTTCTGTTTCCTTCCCAAATCATCTTGATCTGGACTTGCCACTGGATTGAAGATGGTTAAGGATATGGGGATGAGATTGACAGCAAGCAACTCATTTTCACTTTAACAAAGTTACTGCACAAGTCATCAGTCATCCTGAATGGTGACTATTTTGATGCACATCACTCAGACAGATGAACATGTAAAATGAGTGCCCTACTCTTCTACTCTGTATAAGTCTCCCTGCCTTTTCTCACAGTGCTTTGACAGAACCTACCATCTGCCACATTTCCTCTACAGGGGAATTGTGAGCAAGGCTGTCTCTCTAGGGTTGATGCCTAGAAACTCTACCCAACACATAATGTAAAGTGTTTGGCAAGTGAGTAAAACAAGTGTAGGGCTGTGAGGTCCTTTTTACCCATATCTTTCACTTGTTGTAGTCATTTGGCAGCAGCCATTTTGGAGCATTGAAGGGTTTTAGTCAAGCAAATCAACTCCAGGACTTATATTTTTTTAATCTTTTAGACTCATTTGCTGAACTGCTAAGTTATGGGGATATAAACACACCGGCACCAAGGTTTATAATAGATGACTAAGGTACCATACTATGGGACTGAATCTGGAACCATGTGGTGTTGAAGCAAACTTCTGAACCACACTGATACACCTGTACCTAAATCCATGATTACATCAAATAAATGAGAAATGGCAAAAACAAGTTGATGCCAAATATATGAGAATGGTACATTGACCTGATCTAATCTAAATTTTTCCACTGTTAGTTTTCAAGACCTATAGTGGCTGATGGTTTCATGTCATGTATACATAACTTTATGTATAATTATATGCATACTCAACACATTCATATATATACATATAACTATATATGATCATTCATATATATATATATATATAGCTGCAGGAATAGCTGTGTGGTAAGTAGCTTGCTTACCAACCACATGGTTCCAGGTTCAGTCTCACTGCATGGCATCTTGGACAAATGTCTTCTACTGTAGCCTCGGGCCGACCAGAGTCTTGTGAGTGGATTTGGTAGATGAAAACTGAAAGAAGCCCGTCGTATATATGTATATATATGTATCTGTGAGGGGTTAGGGTCGTATATATGTATATATATATGTATGTGTGTATATGTTTGCATGTTTGTGTGTTTCCCCAACGTTGCTTGACAACTGATGGTAGTGCGTTTACGTCCCTGTAACTTAGCTGTTCAGGAAAAGAGACTGCTAGAATAAGTACTAGGCTTACAAAGAATAGGTCCTGGGGTCAGTTTGCTTGACTGAAGGTGGTGCTCCAGCATGGCCACAGTCAAATGACTGAAACAAGTAAAAGAGTATATATATATATATATATATATATACACACACAATACATGTATTTATGTTTGTGCCAACAGTTCAACTCAAGCAAGAAGTATATCCTGTGCCAGTACAGAATAAGGTAGCTAAATGATGATTATATATATATATATATATATATATATATATATATACATGCACGTATAAGTGAGTGGACAAATGAAAGAAAGGAGCACTCAACACAGTAGGGGATACATGTTTTATTTAAAACATTTCGATTAGCCACATGGAGCCAAATCAAACTATTTTAAATAATATATACACCTACATACTTGTGTGTGTGTGCGCGTGTGCACACATGCACGTGTATATGTCATTTATATCTATGTATATGTTTATGTGCGTGAGTTGTCTTAGCATTTGTAGTTTGTCCCTCTGTGCCCCTTGACAACCAGTGTTGGCCTGTTTACATCTCTGCAACTTATTGGTTCAGTATAAGGGACCAATAGAGTAAGAGCCAGGCTTAAAAGAACTCTTCTAAATAGTGTTTCAGCATGACTGCTGTCCAATGACTGAAGCAAGTAAAAGATAAAAGATGTACATATGAATATGTATGTATGTATGTATGTATGTATGTATGCATGTATGTATGTATGCATGTATGCATGTATGTATGTATGCATGTATGTATGTATATATGTATGTATGTATGTATGCATGCATGCATGTATGTATGTATGTATGTATGTATGTATGTATGTACGTATGTATGTATGCATGCATGCCTCTATTTATTTATCTATCCATCTTTTTATATACCGGAGTAAACACATAAATGTGAAACAAGGTGGAAAAAAGAGTACTCAAATACCAGTGGTAGAGTAATATGCTTTATTTAAAGCAGCAGAAAATTCAACAAAACCTGTTTGAAACTCAGTAACAGGTTTTGTTGAATTTTCTGCTGCTTTAAATAAAGTATCTCTTTATATATATATATATATATATATATTTATAAGGTTGTTAGTTATGGCCGGTCAGAGAGTGACCCACCTATACTGTTAAGTGCCTTATAGCTGTGAAACCAATAAGACACCTATAAGACACAGACCATAACAAACAGCCTTCTAAATATTATTACACTAATGTTTTAGAGTGCGCTTCTTTTTCAGATATATGAACTCCTCACTGATATATACATACATACATACATACATACACACACACACGTATATGTGTATGTGTGCGTGTGTGCGTGCATGTGTGCGTGTGTGTGAATAAATAGATAGATAAGTAGCTCATCAGATAAACAGACAGACAGACAGATAGATTAGTTATGCATGCACAAACACACAAACACAGAAAAAGCAATACAGTGTTTTATTAATATCAAGTGACACAAAGACAAGCATTGTAGCATGAGATGAATTCCCAAAAGAGCTGACTCAACAGATCACTTTCAAATCCATCTTGAAGCAACTACCAAACAAGTTAAGTACTAATCCCTTCAGAAATAGTATGAACTTCATGACATCCTATTTCTCTTACTTTACAAAAACAAAACAGTGGGTCTTGTCTTTGATATTTTACTTTGGCTCCACAAGAATCTAAGACTAATCATTACTATGTTTTTTGTTATTGGTTACACGTTGCTCAAATGATATATCCACCATATCTTCTCCTCTTATCACTTATAATACAATGTGCCGATGGATCTCAGACAACATGGTTATGGTATAGTATAGTGGAAAAAAAGAGGAAGCACTCCGTCGGTTACGACGACGAGGGTTCCGGTTGATCCGAATCAACGGAACAACCTGCTCGTGAAATTAACGTGTAAGTGGCTGAGCACTCCACAGACACATGCACCCTTAACGTAGTACTCGGGGATATTCAGTGTGACACAGAAAGTGACAAGGCCGGCCCCTTGAAATACAGGTACAACAGAAACAGGAAGTAAGAGTGAGAGAAAGTTGTGGTGAAAGAATACAGCAGGGATCACCACCCCCTGCCGGAGCCTCGTGGAACTTTTAGGTGTTTTCGCTCAATAAACACTCACAACGCCCAGTCTGGGAA
This sequence comes from Octopus sinensis, assembly GCF_006345805.1. Taxonomy (NCBI): domain Eukaryota; kingdom Metazoa; phylum Mollusca; class Cephalopoda; order Octopoda; family Octopodidae; genus Octopus; species Octopus sinensis. Next base: position 3,158,632 of record NC_043010.1, on the reverse strand, counting down.
TCGAAACCGCAATCCTATGACCATGAGTCCGCTGCCCTAACCACTGGGCCATTGCGCCTCCACTATAGTATAGTAAGGCAACAGGGTAATGCCACGAGTAGGAGAGGTTTGGACAGTAAAGGAGAAGGGTGAAATACTGTAACCCCAAAAAATTAAGAGAGGCTAAAAGATGTTTTTGAGGTGTTTTTCTGTCTTTGTGGGATGTTTATCAGATTTTTTTGTTTTCTTGAGAATTTATAAATGTTCAAAAAAAATTTTTTAAGGTCTTTTAAGCTTTTTAAAATTTTTCTTCAAATGATTTTTTTAAAAGATTTTTTGAGATTATTTTTACGATTTTTCAAGGAAACAAAAAGTTTTTCCACCTTTTCATCTTTCCTTGTCTTGTTCTTAACTTCTTTTAATTTGATTTAAATTCTCTTAATTTATTCAGTTACAGTACTTCACCCTTCTCCTTTACCTTTCAAACTTCTATTAACAGCGTTACTCTGTTATCTTATTATGCTACACCTTCTTTGAGGCCCTATACTAACCATCCTCAACCCTTCTCTCATCATCATCATCTTCAGTCTCAAACCCCTGGACAATACTGTCTTGAGTCTGAGGACCCATAGGTCCAGTAATCCATTTGCTATACCATACAAGTGACCACAACATTCCACCCTGAACAGGATGCCTGCCCTTCACAAGGTTACTCATGGACTTGAGCAATGCAAAATGAAGTGTTCTGTGCAAGAGCACAATGCATTGCTTGACTCTGGGAATTGAAACCATGATCTTGCAATCGTGAGTGTAGCACCTTAACCCCTCGGCCACACTCCTTCACACACCTTTCTATGCATAATATCAATTATTCAGAATTTCCTTCTGATGCATTTTTCGAGATCTTTTCGCTTTGACCGGCAGATTTTTAAAATAATTTCTTTGCAACTAAACACTTTTAAACTTCGTATACTGGTAGAATGTGTCACATAAAACATCTTTTTCTCTTGGCTTTCTTGAGAAAATTCTGTAGTTTGTAAGCTATTTGTTGTTTAATTTCTTGCATTTCGGCAATTTCAACCAATCAATGACGACTATTGAGACAACTAGGTGTAAGTTGAATGAGATTTGACTGCTTTTTCAAGCAGGTCAAGCAATCATGTAAAGGCTTCTTTTCCAGCTGAAGGTTTTGTAATTTGTGGAATTTGCTTGTTGTCCATCAATATTGAAAAATGTATTTCCTAGAAAGTTTACGGAAACATGTTCAGCAAATGTGGATTATTATTAATTTGGCATCAAAGTTCTTCAAGGAATGAGAATGTGAGAATAGATGCTTGGGTAGTGTTGAGGTACAAGACTCATGCCACCTAGTTTAGCAACACTGCATGATCCCAGGGTACCGTAAGCAAAATCCACAGTTATCAACAGTCAAGCCAGATCTCTAACGGTGGCACGTTAAAAGCACCAACTGATCGTGGCCGATACCAGACCCCCCCCCTGGCACCTGTGCAGGTGGCACGTAAAAAGCACCCACTACACTCGTGGAGTGGTTGGCGTTAGGAAGGGCATCCAGCTGTAGAAACATTGCCAGATCAGACTGGAGCCTGGTGCAGCCCCTGGCTTCCTAGACCCCGGTCGAACCGTCCAACCCGTGCTAGCGCGGAAAACAGACGTTAAACGATGATGATGATGATGATGTAAGTGACCATGCAATGCGAGGTGAGGGGAATGGCTCCTTAGTACATCACACAGTCTTTACAATAAATACTAGCTCTTTTCCTTTTATCAAGTTCAAAAACCTTGAAAAGAAGGCCAGAAGCGCCATCTTCCTCTCCAAGTAAATTATTAAAAAATACTTTACATTGTAAATATAAAGTGTTTGACAGCATGTTTAAAATTCCTGATTGGAGCCCTCCTTTCTTGTGATTGATTAATTAACTGTCTTCAACAAAATCTCTCATATAACTTTTTATTAGAGTTTGGTTTCACTGTAAATAATTAAATATTAAAGATTACTGACATAGCGATGATAGACACACTTACTTGTCTTGATTTTAGTATAGATTTCTTTACCTAAAGTTTATGGAGTTTTGTTCATTAATATGAAAAATAAAAGTATAAATAGCATTCAGACAACAACAGATTCCTGTTTAATTCCAGGAATACTTGTGAAGCTGAGAGCCTATGTTTGGGAAGCTGGGGAATTAATCATATCCTTATTCAGTCGTTTTGACGAATTGAGGAGAATAAAATCCAGAATCCAAGAAAACTGGTAGCTGTCAGCATCTTTTATCTTTTATTCTTTTACTTGTTTCTGTCATTAGACAGCAGCCATGCTGGAGCACTGCCTCCGAAAACTTTTTAGTCAAATGAATTGATCTCAGGATTTATTTAGTTTAAACCAGGTATTTATTCCATTGGTCTCTTTTGCTGAACAGCTAAGTTACAAGGATGTGCATGTGAGTCAATGTGCATGTGTGTGTGTGTGTGTGTGTGTGTGTGTGTGTGTGTGTCTGTGTGCTTGTGTGTGCGCATGTATTTATATATGTATGGAAATGTGCATGTGTGTCGTTGTCTTTATGAGTGTCCATCTCCCCACCCCACTTGATAACTGTTGGTTTGTTTACATCCTCATAATGTAGTGGTTTGGCAAAAGAGAGACCAATAGAATAAGTACCTGGACTTAAAATTAGTACTGGACTTGATTTGTTTGACTAAACCCTTCAAGGTGGTACTCCAGTATGGCCACAGCCCAATGAATGAAACGAGCAAAAGAAAAAAAATAAAATTATTTTCTATTTTTATTTAAGCTTTTTATTTTTATGTACCATGTGATCTGTCTTGAAGCTTCATATTTTACGTATTTATATATATTTTATATATATTTTATTTATATATTTTATATATTCATATATATATATATACTTATATATATTTTATATATTCCTATATATTTATGTTTGTTCTATATTTTTATATTTATATATATTTATATATATTTATATATTTTATATAATTATATATATCTAAATATATTTTTATATATTTTATATATTTATATATATTTTATGTATTATATATATATTTTTATATATTTTATATATTTATATATTTTATATATTTTTATATATTTTATATATTTATATATATTTTATGTATTAATATATATTTTTATATATTTTCTATATTTCTATATTTTATGTATTTATATATATTACTTCAGTATTGTCTGATACAGACTTAGTGTACTTCCTCTAAACTGGACATTAGTCACCATAATCCTCCAGAGTCCTGCTGATCAATATTCTACTTTAGAATATAATGTGATGTTAATGGCCTTTACATTAAGGTACCCATCTGTGGTCACATGGTCATAATGATTAAGACTTTGTGCTCTATAACTAGTGTAGTTGTTACTATTGTTTTTTTATGTTTTTTTTTAGCTTCAGATTTAACACTGATTGAGCAGTACTATAATAAAAACGCATTCTCATGGGGTTTAAGACTATATAATTTACTATACTCTTCCACTTTTTAAGATGACAATGTGTGATTTGAGGGAGATTTGACAGCTATTTCTAGCAGATTGAACGACCACATAGAGTTTCCTTCATGGGTTGAAAACAGTTGTGCTAAGATGACAATGTGTGATTTGAGGGAGATTTGACAGCTATTTCTAGCAGATTGAACGACCACGTAGAGTTTCATTCATGGGTTGAAAACGGTTGTGCTATGCAGAACATACAAGGCACATAAGTTTGTTTGCCCCTGTCTGATAGACAAACAAGTTACACACCTACTGCTTACCTTTAGTAAAATGTAACAATTTGCATTTACAAAATTGTATGAAAACCCTTGCTCTGCTATCAATTAGAATATAATCATCATCATCATTTTAATGCTTACGTTTTGATGTTTGCATGTATCAGATGGACACTAACATACCTAAAGGGGGCGGTCTGCAGGGGTGGCACCACTTTTGGGTCCACTATAAGCAATATGTAATTTATGTGAGGGCCCAAGGGTGGAAAACTGAAGGGCTGCCCCAGTCAGCACACTCTAGCTATGCTAGTGCAGACAGAATTTGTCGAGGCAGATTTTCTACAGCCAAATGCCCTTCCTGTTTCCAATCCTCAATTATATTTGCCAGAGAAAATAAATTTTTCTCTCAGATATGTGTAAAGACACAAGATACGTGTGTGTGTGTGTATGTGTGTGTGGTACGTAATAACGTTGTCTATTCATGGGTCGTGTATTTCTTTTCTTGAGGGGAAAATCAAAGTGGAACTTCGTGCAAATAATGACTCAAAAACCCTGCTCGAATGATTCTGCTAATCTAACCCTCTTCAGCTTTTACTCCAACACTATGCAAATTTCTAAATATATCAAATGACAGTACATCCATGAAACTGCATCAGTGAGTAAGTCATAGATGTACCATGAAACATTTGGTAGTTTATAATCTATAAAATTTCAAAAATGCAACAAAAATGAATGTAACCGTCTATTTGTATATTAAATGTCTGTCATGATGCTTTCATGATGTAATTGTCTCAGTTACAAACTCTCAAATGAATCATTGGTTATATAGCAATCTCAAGGTCTTACATTGAATCCCACTCTGTGGCGTTATGAAAAAGTGTTGTTTATTGCATAGGGGTGCACCATCCGAGCTTGATCGTTACCAGCATCACCTTACTGGCACTTGTGCCGGTGGCATGTGAAAAAACATTCGAGTTAGGTCGTTGCCAGTACCACCTGACTGGCCCTCGTGCTGGTGGCATGTAAAAGCACCCATTACACCCTCGGAGTGGTTGGCGTTAGGAAGGGCATCCAGCTGTAGAAACTCTGTCAGATCAACATTGGAGCCTAGTGCAGCCATCTGGCTCACCAGTCCTCAGTCAAATCGTCCAACCCATGCTAGCATGGAAAGCAGACGTTAAACGATGATGATGATGATGATGATGGTGTTGCCCCAAAAAGTAGTCCAGGTTCCGTCATATAGTGCAGATTCAAACATAAATTTACACAGAGAAAAGCCCCAACCTTTCGTTTGCAAGCATCACTGTGTTATTTCAACTGAAAAAGTAGGCTTTTAATTGTTGTATACATGTGAAATGATATGGCTTCAACTTTAGACTTGGTCAAAATAACACAATGATGCTTGCAAACAAAAGGCTAAGTTCTTTTACATGTATGTATCTTGCCCAGGATATCAATCGTCTGGAAGCCATTCAGCGACGTGCAACCAAAAGAATACCCTCCATCAGGCATTTGCCATATCCTGAACGCCTTACTTCCCTGGGCATGGACACATTGAAACTCCGACGTCTGGCAGCTGACTTGGCAGACACCCATAAAATTATCAACCATCGTACGAACAATAACTCTGAGCACCTTTTCAAACTCCATCCATCTAACACCCGTGGACATATTTACAAAGTTAGAAAACAGCACAGCTCCCATGACTTCAGGAAACATTTTTCATGCTAAGAGCTGCTGAAGTACTGAACAAACTGCCGGCGTCAGTTGTTAGTTGTCGGAGCACTGCATCCTTCAAAACTTCCATGCTTTCTGAGATTCACCAACACTACACCTGATTTTCTCCCCTCCATACACACACAAGCATGTATCTGACTCATACACTGTTCACTTTCCAGACATTTGTACATTACTGCATATACTCTGACAATAATTTCATTATTATTTTTAAATTTATTCCTGTATTTACCCTATGCTACAAAAACCTGGGCTACTTTTTCATGCACCATCCTGTACAATAGCCTTGGATCGACAAGTCTTATGAGGGAAATTGGGGAAACGGAACATGTATGGAAGCACTTCATATCAGAGCGTACGTGTAATTCAAAAGCATAGCCTTGTCACAAATTCTGTGTTTCTGACTAATTCTTATTTTAGCATTGAAATTTTTTGTGTCAAATGTAATGCTTATTTATTCACATTGTTTGGAATATCATCATCGTTTAACGTCCGTTCTCCATGCTAGCATGGGTTGGATGGTTTGACCAGGGATCTGGGGAGCCAGAAGGCTGCACCAGGCTCCAGTCTGATCTGGCAGTGTTTCTACAGCTGGATGCCCTTCCTAACGCCAACCACTCCGAGAGTGTAGTGGGTGCTTTTTACATGGCACCGGCACAGGTTTCACAACTGCAGTTTCCATTGATCTTTGATGTTGGTGTCCTTGACTCAATGGATCTCCTCAAGCACAGGGTCAAAACAGTGTTTCTTTACTTGCCACTGGCACAGGAGTCAGTCCAGCATCCCTGGTAACTACCGGGTGCCAGTCATAGGATTGGTTCAATTTCGAATTCGATTTCGACTTTGCTTGCCTCAACAGGTCTTTGTGTGTCCAAGGAAAGAAAGGCATGCATAAGTGGGCTGGCTACATCCCTAGCAAGGGACACAGGATGGACTCACTTGTCCTGCTGGGTCTTCTCACACACAGCATATTTCCAAAAGTCTCGGTCACTAGTCATTGCCTCGGTGAGGCCTAGCATTATCTCATAGCTTCGAGATTTCAATGATGTGATTGTTTATTTTTAGCGTGAGATTGTAGAGTAGGTATGAGAGACTGGACTGGCCAGTTTTAAGATCAAACAGGTAGGATATTTAAGCTAGATATGGCTGGTTTAAAGACATGTCTCTGTAAATGTAAAGACCTGTCTCTGTGGAATGATCAGCCACTTACAAACTAATTCAATGAGCAGATAGTTTTGTTGGTCAAATAAATGAGTGGCCATGCTAGGGCACCGCTTTGAAGGGTTTAATCAAACAAATCAACCATGGTACTTATTTTCTAAGCTTGGTATTTATTGTTGCAGTCTCTTTTTGCCAAATCTCTAAGTTATGGGGATGCAAACAAACCAACACCAGTTGTCAAGCAGTGGTGGGGGACAAACACAAACACACAAACACATTCTTTTATTCTTTTACATGTTTCAGTCATTTGACTGTGGCCATGCTGGAGCACCGCCTTTAGTCAAACAAATCGACCCCAGGACTTATTCTTTGTAAGCCTAGTACTTATTCTATCGGTCTCTCTTGCCGAACCGCTAAGTTACGGGAATGTAAACACACCAGCATTGGTTGTCAAGAGATGTTGGGGGGGGGGGACAAACACAGACACACAAACACACACATGCACACATATATATATATATATATATATATATATATATATACATATACATATATACGACGGGCTTCTTTCAATTTCTCTCTACCAAATCCACTCACAAGGCTTTGGTCGGCCCGAGGCTATAGTAGAAGATACTTGCCCAAAGTGTCATGTTAAGGAACTGAAATTGAGCCCACATGATTGAGACACAGTCTCCTTAATTAAATACCCAGCCCTGTGTCTACATTATATTAATAATCAAATAAAAGAATAAAAAGGAATCGTAGACGTTTTGCCATAATTTTGTCTGGTGTTTAGAATATTTGCTGCAATTTTTTCCCTTGAATTCTTACGTCATAGTAACCAAGAAATATTAGCTACAAATTAAAGATTTAAAATGATTTATAATTGCAAAGTGGAATTTATATATTCATTGTTTTTATTTCTTTTTAAGAAAACACTTAAATTACTTTTTAATTTAAAAATTCTTCATCAAAAGGTGCACTGTTAAATTTGATTCCCCTGCGATTGTCTGCAATTCCATTATGCACACGCAAAAGCACAAGCACACACACGCGCACACTCACACACACATACACACTTACACACACACACACACAGAAACAAACACACACACAATGAGTGCATACTCACTTACACACACTCCAAAACACATACACAGAAGTAAACATATAAAAAGAGAGACAAATTCGTTTAGTTTTGGTTAATTAATGGCTAAAAGTTTTTTTTATTGATTATCTATAAATTGTCGACATTTGTAAATAACAATTCAATGCCCAGCCCATCCCCAGCCCACCCCAGCCCACCAAATACCAATGCACTCTGTAACACCAAAAACTTTGTCATTTCTGCTTTTATGCTTAACACACATACACACATGAGAGAAACTCAGGGTGGATAGTAAGCATTAATGAAGTAAATTGTTTGCAAAAATGAATTGACAGTGTGATTAAGAAGTTCACTTTGCAACGACATGGTTTCAGGTTCAATACCACTGGGTGTCACCTTGGCCAAGTGTCTTTTACTCACCCCAGGCCAGCCAATGACTTGTGAGTGAATTTTGTAGATGTAAACTGTGTGGAAGCTCATCACACATACACACACACACACATGTATTCTTTTACATGTTTCAGTCATTTGACTGTGGCCATGCTGGAGCACTGCCTTAAAAGGTTTCAGTCAAAGAAATCGACACAGAACTTGTTCTTTGTGAGTCTGGTCCTTATTATATCAGCCTCTTTTGTTGAACCATTAAGTTACAGGGACATAACCACCCCAGCAGCGGTTGTTAAGCGATGGGAACAGGTACAAACAGAGACACACCACTTACATACATACATCATCATCATCATCATCATCATTATCATCGTTTAACGCCCGTTTTCCGTGCTGGCATGGGTTGGACGGTTCAACCAGGGTCTGGGAAGCCAGGGGCAGCACCAGGCTCCAGTCTGATCTGGCAGTGTTTCTACGGCTGGATGCCCTTCCTAACGCCAACCACTCCATGAGTGTAGTGGGTGCTTTTTATGTGCCACTGGCACAGGGGCAGAGGAGGCTGGCAACAGACACGATCGGTTGGTGCTTTTTATGTGCCACCAGCACAGAAGCCAGTCAAGGCACGTGCTGGTATTGGCCACGTTTGGATGGTGCTTTTTACGTGCCACCGGCACAGGTATCACAACTACAATTTCCATTTGATTTTCATTTTGATGTTGATGTACTTGACTCAATAGGCCTCCTCAAGCCCAGCAGGTCACCCTACGATCCAAGATAAGCACAGCAGGCCCCCCTGTGATCCAAGGTATTCTGAATGGGCTGGGGCTGGTTATGTGAAGCTGGTGTAGGATACGCCGTGAACTCTATTTATTGGGTCTTCGCAGTCACAGCATATCTCCAGAGGTCTCGGTCTTTCATCATTGCCTCTGTGAGGCCCAACATTCAAAGGTCATGCTTGACCACCTCATCCCATGTCTTCCTGGGTCTACCTCTACCCCAGATTCCTTCAACTGTTTGGGAGTGGCACTTCTTCACACATCTCTCCTCATCCATCCGTAGTACATGACCATACCAGCACAAACGTCTTTCTTGCACACTACATCAGATGCTTTTTATGTCCAACTTTTCTCTCAGGGCGCTCACACTCTGTCGTGTGTGCACACTGGCATTACACATCCAGCGGATCATGCAAGCTTCATTTCTTTCGAGCCTATGCATTTCCTCAACAGTCACAGCCTATGTTTCACTGCCATGCAGCATGGCAGTTCACATACATGCATCGTACAATCTACCTTTCACTCTGAGCAAGAGACCGTTTGTCACCAGTAGGGGTAGGAGCTTTCTAAACTTTGCTCAGGCTATTCTTATTCTAGTGGTGACACTCTCTGAGCATCCACCCCCACTACTAACTTGACACTTGCCCAAGGTATCAACTACTTCTAGTTTCTCACCCTGTGTGATGGAATCTGTTTTCTGAGCATCTGTGGTGTCTATTGTCCCTGTGCATTTGCCGCACAAGAAGTCTATCTTCTCAGTTAATCTTCCTTTGATGTTGCTGCACCTCTTATGTATCCTTAGCTTACACTGGGTACATCTTATGGAGTTTCTACCTACACCTTTTCTACAGATCGAGCAGGGTCACCTACCTGAGGGGGAGTGAGATGAGTTTTCATTCCTACTTACTAGTATTTTGTGACTCTAAGGCCTTTTGATTCTAAACCTTGCTTCCACACTCGAAATTTCTTTTCTAGTTCCAGTAGTGATTCTGCTATGAGGGCTAGGTCATCAGCATAGAGGAGCTCCCTGGGACAGCCCATCTTGAATTCCTCTCTTATTGCCTAGAGGACTATAATGAATAAAAGGGGACTGAGGCCTGAACCTTGGTGGACCCCTACTTCTACCCGGAATTCTTCACTATACTCATTGCCAATCCTAACCTTAGTAACAGCCTCTCTGAATAGGGCCTGTACAGCCCTTATTAACCATTTGTCATCTCCAGTTTCCACATCGCCCACCAAATAAGGGACCGGGGGACCCTGTCAAAGTCTTTCTCCAAGTCCACAAAAGCTAAATATAGGGGTTTATCTTTAGCTATGTATTTCTCCTGCAGTTGTCAAACCAGGTATAAGGCATCAGTGGTGCTTCTACCCAGCACAAAACCGAACTGCATCTCATCTAAGCAGACTCTCTCCCTAATGAGATGGGCTATGACCCTCTCCGTGACCTTCATCACCTGATCCAGCAGTTTCATACTCCTGTAGTTATTTCTATCAAAGCATTGCCTTTACCCTTGTAGCAGTTGACTATTGTGCTGCTATGCCAGTCATTGGGTATGACTCCATCATGAACTACCTGGTTTACAATGGGGGTGACTAGGCCATAGCCTACACCACCAGATGTTTTAAGCATCTCATCAGTGATTCCTGATGGGCCGAGGGCTTTTCCTGGCTTCATACACTTAATTGCTTTATCTACCAGGGAGCTGTCTATTCGAATAGCTCCAGGGAGCTGTCTAGAGCTATCCGACGAATTGCTTCTTTCAGTTTCCTTCTACCAAATCCACTCAAAGGCTTTGGTTGGCTCGAGGTTATAGCAGAAGACGCTTGCCCAAGATACCACGCAGTGGAACTGAACCTGGAACCATGTGGTTGGTAAGCAAGCTTCTTACCACACAGCCATGCCCATATATATATAAATTTAAATAATAAGGGTAAAAACTTGAATATTAATTTGATTAATATCAATTTAAACCAGTGGCCTAGCATATTGTAAAAATCTGAAGATTCAGAAAAATTATATTACAGACATTTAAGAGGGATGACCACTAGGTGGATATCCAATATGCTAAATGTAGACCCCATACAATCTGACCATATGGGATCTACATTTAGCATGTTGGATGTCCACCTAGTAGTCATCCCTCTTATATGCATGTAATATACATATATATATATATATATATACACTTGCTTGTGTATGTGTGTGTGGTGTGTGTATGTATACATCTGTGTGTGCTTGTGTTTGTGAACAGTTCTACAAATGAGCCCAATGGACTAAGAGTTAAACTCAATAATAAGCAGTGAGGTCGATTTATTCAACTAAACTCATGAAGACGGTGCCCCAGCTTGGCCGCAGTTCGGTGACTGAAACAAATAAACCATAAACGATATAGCACTTTAGGATAACATGTTAAAATATTGTCTAAGAAAAGTATTTACCAACAAACGTGTGCGCACGTGTGTGTGTGTGTGTATTTTGCTGATATACAACGAAAGATAAACTTACACACACGCACAAACATATTACGGAACTATTCCATTTGTGAGGCCAGAGTCATACATTGGTTGTTTCCCTTGCATCGAGCTTGCGTTTTTCGATTGGAGCAAATGAGAATGGGAGAGGAAGAGTCGATATTGGGGCGGGGCAAGGCGGTGAGCTGGCAGAGTCGTTACCACGCCGGGCGAAGTGCGTAGCCGTATTTCGTCTGCCGTTACGTTCTGCGTTCAAATTCCGCCGAGGGCGACTTTGGCTTTTCATCTTTTCGGGGTCGATAAATTAAGCACCAGTTATGCACTGGAGTCGATATAATCGACTTAATACCTATGTCTGTCCTTGTTTGTCCCCTCTATGTTTAGCCCCTGTGGGCAATAAAGAAATAGATATTGGGGCGGAGATGATATAGTGAAGGAGAGGGTGTAGGAAGTGCGATCGAACTATAAGGAAAATATATAAGTTAATAAAAAAAAAAAAAAAGAGAGAGAGAGAGAGAGTTTATCTTTTATCCTTTATCTATTTCTGCTATTAGATGGCAACAAATGCTAACGGATAGCCTTGAAAAGTTTAGTCAAACAAATCAACTCCAGTACGGAATCTATTTTGAGTCCGATGCTCATTCTGTCGGTCTCTTTTGCCAAACCGCCATGTTATGGGGATGTAAACAAACCAACACCGGTTGTTAAGTGGTGGGAGGTGAACAAACATAGAACCAAAGGCATACATATACACACACTTCTTCTTCTTCTTCTTCTTCTTCTTCTTCTTCTTCTTCTTTTTCTTCTTCTTCATTTTCTTCTTTTCTCCTACTTCTTCTTCATTTCCCTTCTTCCATTTCTTCTTTTTCTTCTTTTTTCTTCTTTTTCTTCTTTTTCTTCTTCTTTTCTTCATTATCTTCTTCTTCTTCATTATCTTCTTCTTCATTATTTTCTTCTTCATTTCCTTCTTCTTTTACTTCTTCTTCTATTACTTCTTCTTCATTTCCCTTCTTCTTCCACTTCTTCTTCTTCCACTTCTTCTTCCTCTTCTTCTTCCTCTTTTTCTTCTTCTTCTTCTTCTTTTTCTTTTTCTTCTTCTTCTTCTTCTTCTTTTTCTTCTTCTTTTTCTTCTTCTTTTCCTTCTTCTTCTTTTTATTCTTCTTTTTATTCTTCTTTTCTTCTTCTTCTTCTTCTTCTTTATGCCCCCCCCACTACATGATCTCTACTTATCCCAAAACCATATTTTTATTTACTATCTGTTTCCACCTGATATAAGTAAAAAAAAAACGGTGTCTGGAAGGCATACAATGTGACAGCACATCTTTCATGCAACTCTGATGAAATGCCACTAGGCGTGCAAAGAATAAGTCCTGGGGTCGATTTGTTCAACTAAAAGCAATGCTCCATCATGGCCACATTCAAATGACTGAAACAAGTAAAAGAATAAAAGAATATACGACAGATTTCATACAATATATACATGTATGTTCAACTGACTTGCTCACAGTTTCCTTCTATAAAATTCACCCACAAGGCATTTGTCGATTCGGGGCTACAACAGAAGACATTTGCCCAAGTTGCCAAGCAGTGGGCCTGAACTGGAAACCTTGTGGTTGCAAAGGAGGATTTAAACCATATTATACATATTATACATATTATGCAGTTTCACTTCTTTATTTAATTAATTATTGTTCCTTTTCGGGGTGGTCGTTTTCCCCTTACCAAATAAACACACTTGCTCTTTACTCTTTACTCTTTTACTTGTTTCAGTCATTTTGACTGCGGCCATGCTGGAGCACCACCTTTAGTCGAGCAAATCGACCCCGGGACTTATTCTTTGTAAGCCCAGTACTTATTCTATCAGTCTCTTTTGTCGAACCGCTAAGTGACGGGGACGTAAACACACCAGCATCGGTTGTCAAGCAATGCTAGGGGGACAAACACAGACACACAAACATACACACACACATATACATATATATATATACATATATACGATGGGCTTCTTTCAGTTTCCGTCTACCAAATCCACTCACAAGGGTTTGGTCGGCCCGGGGCTCTAGCAGAAGACACTTGCCCAAGATGCTACGCAGTGAGACTGAACCCGGAACCATGTGGTTGGTAAGCAAGCTACTTACCACACAGCCACTCCTATGCCTATATATTGTTTTCTACTCAATCTTTTCCCTCCATTATCAACATTTCCTTCATATCAACTCTGTTCCTTCTCATTCTCACAGTCCGAACACCATTTTTACTTTGCTCCTGTTTTACTTTGCTAATGTTTTCCCACAAAAATGCGATTTTAATAGCGCAGGGGAAATAATCCATCTTTGGAATGTCCCACCCTCAAAATGAATGAATTACTGCCCCTTGCTTGTACTCGTAAGCAAAACCACTTCTCATGCACAAGTGGTCCCTTCATAGGAATGCAGCCGAGACGAGATCGTTGATTCTGATGGTTCTCTGGAATTATTCAGAGAGGAAATTCAAAATAACAATACTCAAAACTATCTGTCTATCTGTCTGTCTGCCCCTCTCTCTCTCTCTCACACACTCTCTCTCTCCCTCCCTCCTCTCTCTCTTCCTCCTCTCTCTCTCTCCCTCCTCTCTCTCTCCCTCCTCTCTCTCCCTCCTCTCTCACTCCTTCCTCTCTCTCTTCCTCCTCTCTCTCTCCCTCCTCTCTCTCCCTCCTCTCTCTCTCCCTCCTCTCTCTCCTCCCTCCTCTCTCTCTCCTCTCTCTCTCTCCTCCTCTCTCTCTCCTCCTCTCTCTCTCCCTCTCCTCTCTCTCTCCCTCTCTCTCTCTCTCTCTCTCCTCTCTCCTCCCTCCCTCCTCTCTCTCCTCTCTCTCTCTCTCTCCCTCCTCTCTCTCTCTCTCTCTCCTCCCTCCTCTCTCTCTCTCTCCTCTCTCTCTCTCTCTCTCTCTCCCTCCATCCATACATATCACAAAGGGGGAGGAAATATCGTAAAAATCTGGATACTGCAGCCGTAACTCATTGTGCACGTGCGTGTCTGTGTGTGTGTGTCTGTGTGTGTCTGTGTGTCCGATCGCGCGTTTAATCATGCGACGCCGGTGCCTGTCTTTCAGCCAAATGGCTTCCAGTGTCGTATTCTTGCAACTGCTATCTTCAATGAAATAACTGCACAAACATCGTCACGCAAAATACAAAACCTCATTTTATTTTTCTTTTACGCCGTTCTTTGCAATAGGAAATCGGTTTCCTTTCCCCATTCATTCGTTTTGCAAGGGAGAGAAGAAGCTATTGGAAATTTTTATTCTTTCTTCCTTCCCTTTGTAGTAGTGGTTAAAAAAAATATGTGGATCTTTTCTGTTTGAAGGACGGAATTTTCTACTTAACTAAACAATTTGAAACTTCGTAATCTGGTAGAATGTGTCAAAAGAAAACATTAATTTCAAATATGTGTCCCTATATAGGCGCAGGAGTAGCTATGTGGTAAGAAGATTGCTTCCCAACCACATGGGTCTTCTACTATAGCCTTAGGCTGACCAAAGCCTTGTGAGTAGATTTGGTAGATGGAAGCTTAAAGAAGCCCACACACATATATATATATATATATATATGTGTGTGTGTGTGTGTTTGTCCCCCCACCATCGCTTGACATGTTGGAGTGTTTGTGTCCTCGTAAATTTAGTGGTTCAGCAAAAGAGACCAATAAAATAAGTACGGGGCTTACAAAGAATAAGTCCTAGGGTCGATTTGTTTGACAAGCCGCAGTCAAACGACTGAAACAAATAAAGGAATAAAAGAATATATATATATATACATATACTAGCAGTATCACCCGGCGTTGCTCGGGTTTGTAAGGGAAATAACTATATAAGCATTTTTAGAGATGTAAAGTATAATAGCCATCTCAATATGGCTAACCACAAAAGGGGGGGGGGAAATTGATGGTAAATTTTTTTTTAAATCGTAGACTCATCGTAGACGTGCGCTAATACCCAGAAGGGCTCGATATGAATCCCGACTATAAGATACCCACTTTTGGTTAAACTGCACCGCAAAATGTGGGAGTAGTTAGGAATCTAAATCGTAGGAGACAGACAGACACACAACCTCACTTTTATATATAAAGATATATATATATACTAGCAGTATCGCCCGGCGTTGCTCGGATTTGTAAGGGAAATAACTATATAAGCATTTTTAGAGAGTTACTTCCCTTATAAATTCGGGCTTTCTTAGCCATTTTTGTTTTGGTGTCTTCAAGCCATGAAGTCGTTGTTCTAAAAGAACGCTGGTTTCCTTAACAATGCATTACGACGTTGATTTATTTACACTCCCTTCCCCACAGCTTCACGAGGGAGGGAAGGGGGAGAAGCAAACAGGTGCAGCTGTGAGCGTGGACGCCAACTCCGCCGCCATCGACATACGATGCATTTTATGCATTAAAATGGAATAGACTCATCGTTGACACGCGCTAATAGTCAGACGGGCTCGATATGAATCACGACTATAAGATACTCGAATTCGGTTAAACTGCACCGCAAAATGTGGGAGGAGTTAGGAATCTAAATCGAAGGGGACAGACACTCACACAACTAGAGTTTTATATATATAGATATATACGAGGGGTGTACGAAAAGTCTTGAGCCTCAAAAAAACAAAATGTAGTACAAGACTTCTGATGATTTATTTTTCAACATAGTTCATCCCCCCCCACCACTTGATGGCTGAACACTTTCTCCAGCAGTGCTGAAGCATCATTATCCCAGCGTAGAAGAACTCTTCCTACAACATCTATGATATCATTGTCTCTGGCAAAATGGTGATCAGCCAGGGCTTTTTTTCATTTTGGGGAATAGATGAATGTCAGAGGGGGCTAAGTCTGGTGAATAAGGCAGATGGGGAACAAGTTGGTATCCACAATCATGAATTGTTGCCATGGCAACCACTGAGGTGTGGGCTGGAGCATTGGTCGTGATGAAAAGGGACTCCTCTGGTGAGCATTCCTGGCCCTTTTTCTTTAATTGTTTCTCGGAGGGATTTCAGTAGCTGAGAATAATACAGCCCTGTCATGGTGTGACCCTTTTCAAGGTAATCGATCAGCAAGACACCTTGAGAATCCAAAAAAACGCATGCCGTGACCTTGTCATCTGAAGGAAATACCCTGGCCTTCTTTGGCGTAAGGGAAGATGTGTGTGTCCATTGCTTTCTTCTTTGGTTTCAGGCTGGTGGTGATGAACCCAACTTTCATCCATAGTAATGAAACGAGCAAGGAAATTCTCTTCATCGGCTTCAAACAGTTCCAGATTGCTCGTGGACAAAGTGCACCTGGTGTGTTTTTGTTTGGGAGACAAAAGGCAAGGGACCCACCTTGCAGAAACCTTTGAGAACCCAAGTTCTTTTGTCACAATGTTGTCTGCTCTTTCAATTGAGATGTCCAGTCTCTCGGCTATCTGACAACATGATATTCGGCGATCTTGCATTATCATATCAAAAGCAAGTTCAAGGTTGTCCTTGGTGGCTGCAGTTGGAAGTCTCCCTGGTCTGGGATCATCTTCCACTCTCTCCCTGCCACGCTTGAATTCATTTACTCAGTGTTTGACTGTCGCATATGAAGGAGCATTGTCTGTTAAGTTTCTCACCTTATCTTCATGGATTTCTGATGGAGTCATGCCTTTCAAATGAAGGTACTCTATGGCAGCACGATACTCAGTTTTCTCTATTCTCCTTGTAACCTCTCTTTCTTTCTCTTTTACTCTCTTTTACTTGTTTCAGTCATTTGATTGCAGCCATGCTGGAGCACCACCTTCAGTCGAGCAGATCGACCTCGGGACTTATTTTTTGTAAGCCCAGTACTTATTCTATCGGTCTCTTTTGCCGAACCGCTAAGTGACAGGGACATAAACACACCAGCATCGGTTGTCAAGCAATGCTAGGGGGACAAAACCAACACACAACAAACATAACACACACACATACATATATATATATCTATATATATATATATATTACATATAATATATACATATATACGACAGGCTTCTTTCAGTTTCCGTCTACCAATCCACTCACAAGGCATTGATCGGCCCGGGGCTATAGCAGAAGACACTTGCCCAAGATGCCACGCAGTGGGACTGAACCTGGAACCATGTGGTTGGTAAGCTAGCTACTTACCACACAGCCACTCCTGCGCCTATATAGCCACTCCTGCGCACTTGTTTATTCAAAAATCTGCAACAAAAGAAATTAAAATATCAGAATCATGAAAATGAGCAAGAATTCTCCGAAAAGACTGTACTTACCAGAAAAAAATTGTTCCAGCTATCTAGCAGCCCCATTTCTAGATTAGGCTCAAAACTTTTCCTACACCCATCGTATATACATACATGTGTGTGCGTGTACGTGTGCATGTGCCTATGTGTGTATCTTTGTCCTGTTATCGTGTAACAATTGTAAATGAGAGTCACCCTCATACAAGCAGTATTGTTCATTTCTAGTCTGTGGGAAAATATGTCTGGCCATGGGGAAATATTACATTGTTTGGAAACAGTTAAGAGTTGATGAAATGACGGGTATTCAGCCATAGAGTATCTGACTCAATAAATTCCATCTGACCTGTGGAAGCATGAAAAGGTGGTTATTAATTGATGATGGTGATGATGATGATGATGATGATGATGATGATGATGATGCTGATGGTGATGATGATGATGGTGAATATATTCTATATGCACACTTCTAATGATGATGAGTTTTCCAATGCAAGCGTGGTTTGGATAAATCATCACAGCTGAGTTAGTTGAAAGTAACAGATCTCGCATGTGTGTATGTGTGTATATATATATATACATGTGTGTGTGTGTGCATGTATAGTGTATGCATAAAAGTGATCTGTTAATTAGTACAACTAGGTGCTTTATGAATGTGTAGCTCCCTGTACTTATATGCACAGTATATTTTTGTGTATATATCATCATCGTTTAGCGTCCGCTTTCCATGCTAGCATGGGTTGGACCATTCGACCGGGGTCTGGGAAGCCAGAAGGCTGCACCAGGCTCCAGTCTGATCTGGCAGTATTTCTACTGCTGGATGCCCTTCAATGTGAATACTTCTATTTGGAACTTTGTCGCCCTCTTCTTCTTCCTCTTCATCATTCTGATTCCCGTATATATATGTATATGTGTGTGTGTGTGTGTAAGTATGTATACACACACACATGTGCACACACACACACACTCACACAAGCACACACACACACACATATGATGTCCAGTTGGCAGAATTGTTAGACTATTGGATAGATTGCTTTGCAGTAACCTCTCTAGCTTTCTGCGCTCTGAGTTTAAATCCCACCTTAATCAACTCTGTCTTTCGTCTTTGGGTAAATAAAATGTCAGTCTTGTACTGATGGAATATTTTACTTTTCCTTGTGCCTGTCTCTGTCACTCCTGAAAGAAATTGACTGTGTTCAGGCCAGAAGATAGATGCGCTCCGGTTGGGCTAAAATGTGTGACACATCATATGTCACAAAGGTACTCCTTGAAGTTCATCATAGAATTAAGCTTCATGGCATGCCATCACAAGACATATACATCTCTATATATATAAACGGCAAAATGTCTGTCTGTGTGTGTGTGTCCTTTATACGAATCCACAATTTTTTAGTTAGAGGGATCGCACTTTCTATGGTCATTCAAAACCATCCAAGGGTAGTCGTGCACATCTTTACATTTTCCCAGTCACCCTGCAAAGCCATTAAAAACTCAATAGAAGTCACTTTTTTGTGAATTTTCTATCCAAAATCTAATCAAAATGCCCGAAACTTGATTCGCCAATTGAATGCCAGCTAGCTGTATGTGATTGGTCAGAGATTTGGACAGTACTCGCATGTATGTGTGCATGCATGTAGCTGCATATGCATGCACTAGCACTATGACCCGGCGTTGCCGGGTCATAGTGCTAGTACATATATACATAATTTATATATATATATATATATCTATATTATATATATATATATATGTATGTATGTATGTATACGTATATATATATATATAGATAATATAATACAAATAATTAGGAAATGGAGAAAACCTCAGATTAACCAACACATTGGTTGGACCACATTTATACCTTATTTTTTAATACAAAACATGACCCAACAAAATAGGTGACATAACAGATCTTACGCCCATTACTGATCAGAATTAATTCAAATGTCCTATGAAGATGATGAATTTTATTCTCGCATTTATGTATAGAGACTGTATTTGGCAATCTGATCAGTAACAGTCCTAAGATATGTTATGTCACCTATTTTGTTATGTCATGTTTTATATCAAAAAAATAAGAGATAAATATGGTCCAATGGATGTGTGGGTTAATCTGTGGTTTTCCCCATTTTCTAATTATTTGCATATGTTCCTGATAAACTCTACTTGTATGGTGTGCCTGCACACCATTGCCTGCGGATAATACAGGTAATGGATATCGATAGTATATACAGATATTTTATTCTTAGTCAGTTACTATAACTGCTAACTCTGTTTATATATATATATATATATATATATATATCTATATATATATATATATATATATATATATATATAATAAATATTAGGGAAGAAATCCAAAATTACAGGGAAAAAAAATCAGATTTAGGATTAAATCCAATTTTATAGTAAAATATTATATAATATTAATTGAGACAAAACCACTATTTTGCAAATCAAACAAGGAAATTTATATTATTTTAAACTTATATTTTAAAATATTGATATTTTTAGATCGTAAATCCACCTGACGAATGTCATTTGAAGACATGAAACAATTGTAGTGGTGATTTATTTACTTTATATTAACATTTTTTATGTATTGATTAAGTCTTTCCTTGTTTGATTTGCAAAATAGTGGTTTTGTCTCGAATTAATATTATATATATATATATATGTTAATCTTATATACTTTCTCAAAATAATTCTCAGATATGTTCAGCCATGCAGAATTATTTCCTTGACAGTAAGAAAGTAAAGTTAATTTAAAGAATTGCAGCATGGATGGTGTTTATAAGCCAATTTAAAACACATAAAAACTGCCTGATCCACTTCAACATTAAAATTTAATTTGTCAAAATACTTTCTTCACATTGAAACCGTGACCTGTTCACTGAAAAAGTTCTGTGCTGCATCTCAGACAAATTAAATTTAAATGTTAAAGTGAATCTAACAGTTTTTGTGTATTTTTAAATGGTTTATAAACACCTTCTGTGTTGCAATTGTTTTTGTTTCAGCACACTATCTCAGATCAAGTCACTTGCTATGCAAGTGCATCTCCGTGAAGTTAATTTAGCTTTTTGCATAAACCATTCATAATAAACTTGATTGAATGAACATTAACTAGACGAATAAAGGCTGAACTAATGTCAGGTGAGCATCAGAGTGACCACTTAAAGTGTCAGAAATAGCAGCTAAATTCCCTCATGATACATTCTGCTGTCTTAATTATAGAAGTACACAAATCCTAGATATACTAAAAAAGACTAAATAGTCAACACGCTGGAATGCTTTTCATCATAAGTCTGCTGGATCAGAACTGACCTGTGTCAAAACAACAACAGTAGCAACAAATAATCTGAGTAGAAACTAATGCTTCAACACTTACCTTTAATAATGAGTCATTGAAGTGGCAATAATTAAGACATAATAATTAACAAATTGGACAAAATTGCTCAGCAACATTTCTTTCTGGCTCTTCACATTTTTAAGTTTAAATCTTGCCAAGATCAACTTTGCCTTTCATCACAAAAGTACCAGTCACGTATTGGGGTTGATATAATCAACTTGTCCCTTTATCTTCCTTTCAAATTGCTGGCCTTGAGCCCTGCTATGGATTGGCATCCCACTCAGAGGTAATGCTGTGATTTGGTTCCTTATAAAACCAGGAAAATCGAGTAACCTGCCTTATGAATCCTAGGGCTCAAAAATAAAAGAAAGAAAGAAAACCACATCATCAGAATTACAATGGCTTTGAGGATAACAGAGTTCAAACTCTGTTGGATCCAGTTTGCTGTTATTTTAGATATGTCACAGGAATTTAATTTCTTTGGTGTGTCTAATTGACAACACTACCAAGTAATTAACCAATTGCTTACTTGGATGAATGATTAACCCTTTCGTTACTGTATTTATTTCGAGATGCTCTGTATTTCTTTCAATTACTTTAAATATAACAAAGAATTTAGTAAAAATAACTTAGCTATCATTAAGCTACTGTTAGGAACATAAATTATGACTAAGGTTTGGTGGAAGATTTTAATTCAAAACTTATGAAAAAAAGACATTTGTACTCAGAGCCAGAGCTGGTTTCAGCCAGGTTGGTATCGAAAGGGTTAAGGTATTTGCTTTACATTCACAATGATCCCTGTTCAATACCACTGTGTCCTCTTGGGTCAGTGATATTTTTCCCCCCTTTGCCTCAGATTGCCCCAAGCTTTGTGAATCAAATATGAATAGATTAAAACTGTGAAGTCCCACAGACGGATTTTACCTTTAATTCAAAGTTCCAGTCTTCTAACACATTGTCATGCTGATTCCTCCTATTACTCTGATTATGTTGAAAGCACATGCGCTTATGGAATACTCGGCCACTTATAAGATTGTTCAATAGTTCAATGAATTGGTAATTCAGTTAATTGAATAGCTGAATACTTATTGTCAGAACCAACCGAGATCCATATATTTTGCTTTGTTCAATAGCCACAGGCGTAGCTGTGTGGTTAAGAAGGTCAGCTGCAACCACACGGTTTTGGTTCAGTCTCCCTGCACAGCACCTTAGGCAAATGTCATCTAATATAGCCCCAGGCCAACTAATGCCTTGCAAGTGAATTTTGTTGACAGAAACTATGTGGAAGACTGCATGGCCTAGTGGTTAGGGTGTTGTACTCATGATTACAAGATCACAGTTTCAAATCCTAGACGAGGTGATGCATTGTGTTTTTGAGCAAAGCACTTCATTTCGTGTTGGTCTACAATCACTTTGACACCTGACAAATGGTACACTAGGCACCTGTTCAGGCAACGTTGAATTGATGGAGGGAGTGAGGTACTGTGCAGCATGAACATTTGATCACTATAAACAAATCCTTTGTGCAGGTCATTCGGCAAAAGCTGAATGCTCATACATTGTCTTCAACGGGAGAGTCCATGGTATATATATATATATATATATATATATATATAATTATACAGAGAGAGAGAGAGAGAGAGAGTCAGACAGATAGACACATACATATGTATGTTGTGTGTGGTATATATATATGTTTATGTTATATATATTTATATTATATTATATATATATATATATATATATATTATTATAATATATAATATATATCTATATATATATATATACATACATATATGTATACAATATATATATATAAATATAATATGCATGTATGTGTATATATATATATATATATATAAATGGAACAAAAACGCAATAGAGGACATTAAACCATTCAAACAGATAGACGATACAAAGGTGGACAAAAGAAGGACAGGCAAAATGAAAGAATCAAGTACTTAATTAATATGCACCAGTAGGGTTGGTCACCACCTATTGTCAATTAAATAGCCAGTAGAATGTTCAGGTTGTGCACACAGAGAAAAAACCACCCCTATGAGTATTTAGCACCTAGGGGCTGGTCCAAAGCACGTTGTGTTGATCATACGTTGTTTGGTATACTCTAGGGTGTCCAACAAGCTGTGAATCCCTAGGGCAGATAAATAATAACAGACCTTTATCCATCATCTGTTATTACGCATTTGCTTATATATATATACACACATACATGTGTGTATATATATATATGTGAGTGTGTGTGTGTGTGGTGTGAGTGTGTGTGTGTGTGTGAGTGTGTGTGTGTGTGTGTGTGTGAGTGTGTGTGTGTGTGTGTGTGTATAAAATATGAGAATAAAATCTATGTAAGAATTTATCAAGTAGCCAGTGTGAAGAACCAGTTTAGAAAAAAATTTATACAAAGTATATAATTTATCCTTTAAATATATAAATACATTAATTTATATTAAGGGTTATTATTATTGGTAAACACCTCACACTATAATGGGACTCTGAAATCAAACTCAAATGTCAAAATATATGTGTGTGTGCGTGTATATATATATATATATAATATATACAAGTTGTGGTGCACCTGAGCACTGTATACAATAATTTCATTATTTATATATATATTATATAATATATATATATATATATAATATGCATATATGTATAATACGTATGTATGCCCTTGTGTGTGTGTGTGAATTACTTTGTATTTGTGTTTGTCTCTGACACAGCTTGACAACTGGTGTTGGTTTGTTTATGACCTCCCATGTAAACATAGCGGTTTGGCCAAAGAGACAGATAGAATAAGTGCCAGACTTAAAAATTAGGTACTGGGGTTGATTTGTTGCACTCAGCATTTCAAAGTAGTGCCCCCCCCCCACACACACACACACTTCAAAGACAAAATCATGTTAAAAAATAATAAATTAGGCGCAGGAGTGGCTGTGTGGTAAGTAGCTTGCTAACCAACCACATGGTTCCGGGTTCAGTCCCACTGCGTGGCATCTTGGGCAAGTGTCTTCTACTATAGCCCCGGGCCAACCAATGCCTTGTGAGTGGATTTGGTAGACGGAAACTGAAAGAAGCCCGTCGTATATATGTATATATATATATATATATATATATAAATATGTATGTGTGTGTTTGTGTGGCTGTGTTTGTCTCCCCCCCCCCAACATCACTTGACAACCGATGCTTGTGTTTACGTCCCCGTCACTTAGCGGTTCGGCAAAAGAGACTGATAGAATAAGTACTGGGCTTACAAAGAATAAGTCCCGGGGTCGATTTGCTCAACTAAAGGCGGTGCTCCAGCATGGCCGTAGTCAAATGACTGAAACAAGTGAAAGGGAGTAAAGAGTATGCTAATTTTTCATGCCCACTCAGATTACAATATTGTACCTCTAATTAGTGATTCCCTTATCACTACTTCAACGAGAACAGTTAAGTCTCTGCTTTGCTAAGGAAGTCTAATAATACTAAAGCATAGCTTGAGTTATCTCCCATACAAGCCAACATGATCAATACATTATTACTCTCTAAATGATAGTGCCATTTCTTCATTGAATATTTTTCTTGTATTTGTTTATTTTATTTTAATTGTTTCAGTCTTTGGACTGTGGTCATACTGGGGCACTACCTGAAAGATTTTAGTTGAACAAGTTGACTCCAGTACTTATGTTTGTATTTGCTTCTAAGTCTTGAATGTATTCTATTGGTCTCTTTTGCTGAACTGCTAAGTCATGGGGATGTAAACAAACCAACTCCAGTTGTTAAGCAGTGGGTGAGGTGGGAAAACACAAATGTGAACACACACACACACACACACACACAGAAACATGTGCACACATATACACATATACATATAGATAGATAGATAGATAGATACATACATACATACATACATGCATGCATGCATACATATATGCATGCATACATACATACATGCATGCATGCATGCATGCATGCATACATACATACATACATACATACATACATACATACTACATACATACATGCATGCATACATATCTATGATGAGCTTCCACACAGTTTCCATCACAAAACATTGGTCACTTAGGACTGTAGCAGAAGACACTTTCCCAAGGCGATACATATATATATATATTATATATATATATATATATATAATATGTGACAATTATTCAGTAGCCAAGATAAAACTCTGAGTTTCGGATGCCGAGGTGAAAATCCACACCACTTGCTTCTCAGGGCATAGATACATTGAAGCTCTGACGCCTGGCAACTGAATTGTTAAACACCCACAAAATTATTAACCATCGTGCCCAGACCTAACCTGAGTATCTTTTTGAGCTCCATGTGTGTAACACATGTGGGCGTGGCTACAAAGTCAGGAAAAAGTATAGCTTACATGACTTTCAGAAACATTTTCACACTCAGAGTTGCTGAAGCATGGAACAAACTACCTGCATCAGTTGTTAGTTGCTGAGACATTGCATCCTTTAAAACCTCCATGCTTCCGGAAATTCGCCAACACTACACCTGATATCCCCCCACTCCATACACATGCACACATGTACATCATGGCTCACACTTTTCACTTTCCTGACTTTTGTACATAATTCTATGCACTATACATGCATCTTTGATGAGTTGTTGAGCACCTGAGCACTATACACAATAATTTTATTATCATTATATATATATATGTACATACATACATATATATTCTTATCATTTTCTTAATATTCAATATAAAATATGTTCCCAACTTAACGGTTGTTTCCTGTTGATAGTGTCTTTGTGTTTCATTTCCCTATTATGCCATGGTGAATTAAGTCATTAATTAAACGGGAAAGGTATTCAAATGTGAAATAGCATATATTCCTATATTATGCAAATATCTGAATTTTGTTAAAGAATTTTGTTGCATTTTATTTAGTGGCCTGTTGATTTCATTAATTAATTAATATGTTAGCTATTGAACACATGCATAGTTAGTAAGTTATTGATATTATTCTTTTTTTTTTTTCTTTTACTGTTTTAAGTCATTGGACAGTGGCCATGCTGGGGCACCACCTTCAAGGGTTTTAGTCGATTATAACGACCCCAGTACTTTATCTGGTACTTATTTTATCGACCTCGGAAGGAGGAATGGCAAAGTCGACCAGGGCAGGTTTTAAACTCAGAATGTAAAGGGACTTAACCAAATAGCACAAGGTATGTTTGTCCAGTGCTCTACCGATTCTGCCAACCCAACACCCTTTGTTATTCATACTATTATTCCAGTAAGCTGCTGCTCTCATCAGGAATTTTTCATCACACATTCATATCTTGTTCACTGAACTCCATCCACCTCATCACAAATTTAATGACAAACAATGTACATATTTATCATTATTCACAGCCTTTGTAGCCAATAAAGAAAGAGTCATTATTATTATTATTATTATTATTATTATTATTATTTATTTATTTATTTATTTATTTTTCACATTGAAAAAAAAAGAAGATAATGAAAAAATCAATACATATTTATTAACTGGAAAAAAAATTAACAAAATAACAAACACGACTCTAACAAAATACAACAATGTTTGAAATAAAAAAATTTCTTGCCAAAAAATATCCCAAAAGGGAACTTTGTAAAATAAATAAATAACAGAAGAAATAAATAAAAAAATGGTACCCTAAAAAAATATTGTTGACCGCTTCTTTTTGTAAACAACCTGTTCAGTTATATTTATATTAATAACTAAAAATTTTGTTATCTTCCAGTCATTAGGTGTAACCCCTAGACCCTTGCATTTCTATCCTTATTAAATCCTATCCTTCTACTCGTATAAATATCTTCACCAGCTATTGGTGCTCTTACAGATAACTTTTTAAATCTACACACACAGCATTTCTTCAGTCAGGGCTCACATCACTTTGGCTGCACTTACAGCTCTCTGAAGAAGCTTGCATGGGCAGATGACAACTCCAGAACCTTATCACCATAAATATTAGGTAAGTTTTTCACAATATCAATACTAAAACACAGTATTTATTTATTTATTCTTAATATCTCATTTTTGACATGATTGATAAGAAAAAATCTTGTGTGTATACACACACACACCCAAATATATATCTATATATGTGTATATATATACATATAGACATGTGTATATACATATACTCACACATATATATACATGCATATATACATATGCATACAATAAAAAATAGATAGGTAATTGTTAATGGTACCAAAGCATTTATGAAATGGTCATACAGATTTTCATTTTTTAAATGTCTTTCTACAGATATTCTATAAAATTTAAAGCCAGAACTGAAGATTACAACATTTTGTATACAAATACGTCTATGTCAATAATGAATGCAAAGCCAGAAAAACAGCTAATGGGTCTACATACATATTTCCAGAATTTTTGCTCCTTTTTCAGCACCACAGCCAACCCATCAACTATCCCTGAATACATTGCATAAATAGCCACTAAGTTTCGTGGTGTAACACTACTGGGAAGACTAATTTGCATATTAAACACATTCCTGGTAATCGGTAAATACATATTGGTTTTAAATTTTGGCACAAAGTCAGCAAGTTTGGAGGAGGGGATAAGTTGATTACATTGACCCCATTGCTCAACTAGTACTTGCTTTATTGACCCTGAAAGGGATGAAAAGTAAAGTCAACCTTGGCAGAATTTGAGCCCAGAATGTAACAATGAACAAAATGCCTCTAAACATTTTACTCAAAGTGCTAACGATTCTGCCAGATCACCGCCTTCAATTAGTACATACATAATTGCTGGTATGGACACTGCATTTCGTTTTGCAACCATAATATACTGCCCTATTCACCAGATTTAGCACCTGCAGGCTTCCATCATTTCTCCAAGATGAAAAGGCAGCTCAAAGGTCACCGTTTTAACACTGTTGTCAAGATCCAGAGTGCAAATTGCGGAAGGTCCTCAACTCACAGAAAACGACTTCCAAACCAAATCCCAAAAGTGGCAGGAATGCCAGGACTGGTGTAATGCTGCACAAGGTGACTCAAAGGAGATGATGTTAAAACTTAGGTAAATAAGTTATTAAACATAACTAGTCTTGGAAGTTTTTGATACCACCTTGTATCATCATCATCATCATCATTTAGCGTCCGCTTTCCATGCTAGCATGGGTTGGACGGTTCAACTGGGGTCTGGGAAGCCAGAAGGCTGCATCAGGCCCAGTCTGATCTGACAATGTTTCTACGGCTGGATGCTCTTCTTAACGCCAACCACTCCATGAGTGTAGTGGGTGCTTTTTACGTGCCACCCACACAGGTGCCAGACAAGGCTGGCAAAAGGCCACGGACGGATGGTGCTTTTTACGTGCTACCAGCACAGGGGCCAGGTGAGGCTAGCAACGGCCACGAACGGATGGTGCTTTAACTGAGAATGTGTGTCTGTCTGTCTTCCTGTGTGTCCGTATGTGCTCATTACTAAAACTCCAGAACTACCCAACTGATTTCATATACGCACTTTTGACAAGTTGTGGTGCACCTGAGCACTGTATACAATCATTTCGTTATTATTATTATTATTATTATTATTTTTAAGTATATTAAAGGTTTATCAGTCAAATACTCTCTCCTACTTTATGTTAACTTCATGTTGTTTTCATTTGTAAGCTTATCTCTGCAGATTTTCTATAGAATTTAGAGTTAGCACTGAAAGTTATGACCTTTCATGTATGAATATACCTGTGTAAACAATGCAATTAGAGATAGAAAAATTGGGTGTATGTGCATATTTCAATGCAAGCTCTAAATTCTGTAGAAAGTCTGTAGAGAAACACTAAAAGATGAAAACAATGTATTACTAACACAAAGCAGGTCACAGTAGTTTTGACTCATAAACTTTTGGTATATATGATGGTATTAGGCTGCAAACTGAAATATGGTGTACTTACCCACAGTTCATTCAGATATGAACGTATATAAATATATGTTTCATTATTACCCACTAGGGGCTAAACATAGAGGGGACAAACAAGGACAGACAAACGAATTAAGTCGATAATATCGACCCCAATGTGTAACTGGTACTTAATTTATCGACCCCGAAAGGATGAAAGGCAAAGTTGAACTCGGCGGAATTTGAACTCAGAACGTAACGGCAGACAAAATACGGCTACACGTGCTAATGGTTCTGCCAGCTCGCCGCCCTATACGAACATATATAAATATAATCAAGTAGAAAACTGGGAGAAACCAGGAAAAGGAAAGACTATAGCAGTTCATCACAAACAGGTAGAAATCCAGAAAGTTCAAATCCATCATAGCAGTTCTTTATAGATAGGTAGATGTCCGTACTGTAACAGCACCACACACATACAAAGACACACACAAACACACAAGCACACACACACACACACACACACACACACACAGTTTGCTTCTGGTGGGTATTAAGGAGGAGAGAATCTTTTTCAGGTTAATCTAAGTAAGTTGTAAAAAAATGCATATTTAAATTTCTAATTCATCATTTTTAATTAAAATTTTTTTTTTACATTGAATAAAATAAAAGTTCCTAAAGCCATTAAAATATTTAGACATTGTACTATTTCATCCTCCTTTGAAGCCCTCAGCATAACCAAAGTCAAGACACATATCCAGAGAGTCCATACTCTAATGCCACAAATAAAAAAGACAGAGGTATCGAAGCAATCCTTTGTAGATGTTTCTGTGACATTAGACTATGAACTTTTCCTATTTTTACCTGGTTTTCTGCTTAATTATATTTATTTACCTATCTGTATGATTATTTTATAAATGCTTTGAAGCCATTAACTGCATCCAGTCCATCTTTTATTTGATTTTACTTCCATTAGTTTGACTGGTACATTGCCTGTAGCCAATTCTTGCTTGCCTAGATTCTGTTTCTCACTGTTTGATGTTGGATTTTAGGTATTTGATCTGGTCTGAACACTAATCTATCTGTATCTAGTATCTTTTGGCATAATGTCACCCATTACATATATTACACACACACACACATGTATGTATGTATATGGGATGACAGTGCTAAGCAGTGATGTGTATATATATATATATACAAACTTGATATCGGTTCAAAAAGGCTTGAGGCATATTGAACCCATAAGAAAGCTATTCACTGTATTTTGTCATGAGAGAAATTTCTCGGTGTAGACAGGTCACTTCAAAAGTGCACACATCCACCAGTCTGGATGGTGGAACGCTGGGAGCTACCTCGGTGTGTTTACACATACCTGTCAACAAGAAATTTTCTCTATGAAAGAATATAGTGAATGGTTTTGTAATGCTTTTTAAATATGCCTGGTAAGTTTATGTATATATATATATATATATATGTGTGTGTGTGTGTGTGTGTGTGTGTGTGTGTGCGTGCATATATGTATGTACACACACATGCACATGTGTGCACATACATACACATGATTCATTTCTGGTGTTATCATTCAAGGAGAGAGAATCTTCCTGGTTAATCGAAGTTAAACTGAAAAACATGTATATTTAAACTTCTAATGCTTAATTTTTAATTTTCTTTTTTTTTTTACGTGAGATAAAATAAAGTTCCTAAAATATTAAAAGCTATTAATCACTGGTAGCCATGTATAGCACTATTTCATCCACCCTCAGAATCATCAGCACAGTGTAAGTTAAGACACAAATTAATTAAATCGTAGAAATGTAGAAAAGCTACTATGAGTGGTTGCTCAATGAGGAGAAATTCTAGGCCCAGTTAGACCCAACATGGGAACCAGCTATTGAGGATGATCGTTACATAGTTGCCATTAAAAGTATGAAGGCAGGACAAGCAACAGGACCATCAATTACAGTTACTAAGATGGTGAAAATATCTGGGGAAATGGCACATATAATTCACCCAATCAAATAGTTTCAGGGAGATGTTTTCCTGTAGTAATTGCATCATTGTCAGCTACTATGAGGTTAAAGGAAATCTTTATATATAAAAGTAAGGTTATGTGTCTGTCTCCTAACTACTCCCACATTTTGCGGTGCAGTTTAACCAAAAGTGGGTATCTTATAGTCGTGATTCATATCGAGCCCTTCTGGGTATTAGCATGCGTCTACGATTTAAAAAAAAATTTACCATCATTTTTTCCATTTTAATGCATTTTTTCGCATTATATAAGGGAAGTAACTCTCTAAAAATGTCTACAATGAGTCAACGATTTAAAAAAAATTTACCATAATTTTTTTTTACATTTTTAATGCATTATTTTTGCTATTTTTTGGCTATAACTCTCTAAAAATGCTTATATAGTTATTTCCCTTACAAACCCAAGCAACGCCCGGCGATACTGCTAGTGATTTATAAAGAGTCCCTACAGAAAGGAGGCAATCATATTTTGTTGGATTTGTATTGTAAGAAAAGATTGAAAGCCAGACCAAAGGTAAGCTGAGAGGAAATCAACCATCAAAGGAATCAGTTGTTGTATGCGAGAATGGAGATAAAACTGATGTAGACATGTGGTCTGTATGAATGATAACAAAGAGGTGAAGAAGGATCAGGGGATCCAAGTAAAGGGGGCCCTGAGAAAGAAGTAAGGTTGTCTAGTTTTATGATTTTGCTTACTAGTTAGTCTGGCCATGCTCCTGGGTGCCCCAATGATTTCATACAAGCATGCCATTCATCATGGTCTCCCATGTATGTCCTTGATCCGTCAACATTTGCCATTCCACTATCCTGAAGTAAGTTGTCCACAGAGGTAAGATGTTTTCCGTCCCTGATGCCATAAGACCAGTTGACACACATAGGTTCTTCTGGGTGCTTGATGCAATGACTAGCAATTCTCATTCTTCTCTGCTGAATCTTCTCGGACACTTTCATTGGATCTTGGTAAAGCTCCTCATTACCAGAAATGGAAAAGAACTTGCTCGCTAATTTAACAGATATTAGGGTCAACAATGGGACGATCAATGGTTATCATCTTCTACATGTAGCATACATTTTCATTTTTCACATTATTACTATTATCAGAATAATTCAATTGGTCAAAGCACCACACCACATCACACCACATCACCCCATACTGCACTGCATCATATCCCAAGACATTAAGCTACTATAACACTGCATAACCCCCTTCCCTATTCAACTGCATCAAACCACTCCACACCACACCCTGCTGTTTCATATTCCATCTTACCTTACTATGCCAACACCACTTGACAACCAGTGTCAGTTTGTTTATGTTCCAGTAATTTAGCGATTCCACAAAAGAGACTGATAGAATAAATCCCAGACTTAATGCACTGAAATGTAATAAATATGACTTTATGCAAATAAACAGTTTGTATCGATATGCATTTCACTGACTCTTACCGACAATTCATAATATGGTGAAATCACATAACACAACAGTGCCATCTCCAGGTGCTGATATATTGTCATCAACCAATATTATTTGTGGTTTTGAACAGTTGTCAACTAAACAAGATGATTTCTTGGGCTGTTTACCACAGTCCTAGGCATTTTAAACAACACATCTAAGTTAAGTTCAGTTAATCAATACTCATTGCAAAGGCTGTTTCTGTCGTTAATAGCTAAACCTTATAATGCTCGCTTCTTTGACACGAGGGGTCCAGTCGATTAGATCGACCCCAGTACGCAACTGGTACATAATTTATCGACACTGAAAGGATGAAAGACAAAGTCTACCTCAGCGAATTTGAACTCAGAACGTAAAGACATACGAAATACCACAGTTTAAAACTATCATAATTTTATCAAGCAAGATAATTAGTCATCACACCCTTCGTTCTTCCCGGTTAGTTGGACAGTCCTTGCCTGTTATATATAACACTGATCTAATAATACTTTAAGTCGAAAATACATTCAAATTTAGTTAATATTCCTATACAAGAAGGCGGGCAAACTGGCAGAAACGTTAGCACGCCAGTCAAAATGCTTAGTGGTATTTCGTATGTCTTTACGTTCTGAGGTCAAATTCGCCGAGGTAGACTTTGCCTTTCATCCATTCAGGGTCGATAAATTAAGTACCTATTTCTTTATTACCCACAAGGGGCTAAACACAGAGGGAACAAACAAGGACAGACATAGGCATTAAGTCGATTACATCGACCCCAGTACGTAACTGGTACTATATTTATCGACCCCGAAAGGATGAAAGGCAAAGTCGACCTCGGCGGAATTTGAACTCACAACGTAACACAGACGAAATATCGCCAAGCATATCGCCCGGCGTGCTAACGTTTCTGCCAGCTCGCTGATAAATTAAGTACCAGTTGCGTACTGGAGTCGATCTAATCGACTGGCCTCCTCCCCCTAAATTTCGGGCCTTGTACCTAGAGTAGGAAAGAAAAGAATATTCCTATAAAAGATGCGTCCGTTGCAAGGGAGACAACTTTCCCCTAACCAATTCTTATACGGGTCTCTCCCTGTGTCTGTGTGTTCGTGCTGATTTTGGTGTCGAATTCGCCTTCTCCGAATGTCAGACTGTCTCCACGCGTCTGCCTGAAATTGGAAATTTTTATTCGAACTGCAGAGATCAATACACATACTTTGAACAGGTGCTTCTGTGTTTGACTGTTTTCAGCAGTTTATCCGCTTCGTACACTTTCCTCCTTCCTCTTCCCCTCCTCCCCCTCTCTCTTTACCTGTGCGTGTGTTTGTGTGTGTGTATTTGTGTGTGTGTTTGTGTGGTTGTGTGTGTGTGTGTGTGCACGCGCATATGCATGCATGTCGCATGTATATTTTTATCTCTCTTTTTTGCTTGTTTCAGTCATGTGACTGTGGCCATGCTGGAGCACCACCTATAGTCGAGCAAATCGACCCCGGGACTTATTCTTTGTAAGCCCAGTACTTATTCTATTGATCTCTTTTGCCGAACTGCTAAGTGATGGGCACATAAACACACCAGCATCAGTTGTCAAGCAATGCTAGGGAGACAAACACAGACACACAAACATACAAGCACACACATATATATATATATATATATATATATATATATATACATATATACGACAGGCTTCTTTCAGTTTCCGTCTACCAAATCCACTCACAAGGCATTGGTCGGCCCGGGGCTATAGCAGAAGACACTTGCCCAAGATGCCACGCAGTGGGACTGAACCCGGAACCATGTGGTTGGTAAGCAAGCTACTTACCACACAGCCACTCCTGCGCTTCTGTTAATCTTTGTTCTTTTACTTGTTTTAGTTATTGGCCAGCAAACAGAATGGGGCACCAACTCGAAAGGTTTAGTCAAACAAGTCAACAGCAATACTAGTGCTAATTTTTGAAGTCTGGCACTAATTCTGTCGTTCTCTTTTGCCAAACTGTTAAGTAACAGGGAGTAACATTTATGTAGCAAACGAACTCCTGTTCTCATGAAGTGTGAGGGATAAACACAACCACAAACACACATACATATATTATATATATACATATACCAAGACCTATTTCCCATTCTTTTTTTTTTAGGTGGGGGTAGCCACAAAAAGACACACACTAGGCATTCCATTCATTTCCCAGCTCAAAGAGGTGAGCCCCATCCAATGCTTGGGTTAGGGCACAGAACGCAACCCCCAATATCAGCAGTGGGGCCCAACAGCATGTGCTGGTATGTCCCTGCCGTATCATACTGGTTCCAGACCCCTTTGAGCCACATCAAATTTACTCATACATCCACAAATACTCTTCAAGCTTTCCTATCCTTTACAAACCCGCTCGCCTCTCTCACTCCAACACCACTAACCACCAAAGCTTTCCTCACTTCATCCATCAACACAAACTGAGGTCTGCCTCTGGTTTCTGCCTTCATCATCCTCCTTAAAATCTACTCCTTATCCATTGTCTCCATGTGGCCAAACCACCTCAACATTCGTCTATCCATTTTGGTTGTCAATTTTTCTCTAATTCCTGCTCCCCTTCACACCTCCTCATCCTCTCCATCCATGTCACACCAACCATAGCCCTCAAATATCTCATCTCAAACACATCTACTCACCTCCTTTCTGCATCTCTCAGCCCCACCCCCCGACTGCAACATACAACACTGTCGGCACAATCACGACCCCATACACACCTCTTTTAGCTTTCATACTCAACCTTTTATCTCTCAGCACACCTTTCACAACTCCAAGTCTCTTCCTCCCCTCCCTCACTCTATATCCCAATTCCTCAGCCACCCACCCCAGCCATCGTCACATATGATCCAAGGTACTTAAAAACACCCACCTCCTCTAACACCTCACCATTTATACTCACATCCATCCTACCAGACATTCCATCTCTTGAACATCTCATCACCTTACTCTTAGCTACTTTCACTTTCAGTTCCCTACTCTCAAAACACTCTTCCAAACTCCACCACCAGTCTCCTCAGTTGCTCTTCCAAATCCGCCACCAGTGCTCTATCATCAGCAAACAACAATTGACTCACTTGCCATTCTCTCCACTTTTTGCCCACCATTTGGTTTCCCCTACCAAAAGTTCTAGCATTTACCTCTCTCACCACACCATCCATATATAGATCAAACAGCCATGGAGACAACACACAACCTTGTCTTAAACCCACCTTCACATCAAACCACTCACCTACTTCACCACCCACCCTAATGCACACCCTACTTTCTCTATAAAAACTCTGTACAGCTCTCAACAATCCACCATCTACTCCTTACCTGCCACATTGCATCCCTAACCACATGGTCATATGCCTTCTCTAGGTCCATAAAGGCCCAATGCACATCCTTCCTTTTTACCAAAACCTTCTCACATCTGGCTTACCTTCCACTCCTAAAACTGCACTCCTCCTCCCCTAGTACACTTTCTGCCTGGTTCCTCGCCCTTACAATCAGAATTCTCCCATACAGTTTACCAACCATACACAACAGACTTATACCCCTAAAATTTCCATACTCACATTTATCCCCTTTCCCCTTTGTACAGTGGCACTATACAGGCTCTGCACCAGTCCTTTAGTATTCTTCCAGTCATATAACAAACATTCAATCGCTGTCATACATACTGCATTCTACTGGTTCCCCCCTGTGACTGGGTGGTGGGGACCGGTAGACTGCAGTTGCCATATTCCCTGAATGGCATAAGAGGTGACTACAAGGGGTGGGAGCAAGGGGACTGGGAATCCACTCCTCCTAGTAACTTCATATTCCTAAAGAGACAACAAGGAGTGACACATACATCTACATATATATATTCTTTTATTCTTTTACTTGTTTCAGTCATTTGATCGTGGCCAGGACTTATATTCTAAGCCTAGTACTTATCTATCGATCTCTTTTGCAAACTGCTAAGTTACAGGGACCTAAATACAACAACAACAGTTGTCAAGCAGTGGCAAGTGGACAAACACAGACACAAAGACCAACACATCATCATTATCATCATCATTTAATGTCCGTTTTCCATGCTGGCATGCTGGCATGGGTTGGATGGTTTGACTGAGATCCAGAGAGTCAGCGGCTGCACCAGATTCCAATCTGATCTGGCAATGTTTCTACATCTTGATGCCCTTCCTAACACCAACCACTCCAAGAGTGTGATGGGTGCTTCTTATGTGCCACTGGCACAGGAGCCAGTCAGGATGGCCTGGCAACGATCACATTTGGATGGTGCTTTGTACGTGCCACCAGCACAGGAGCCAGTCAGTGGGTACTGGCCTACACACACACACATATATATATGCATACATCGGGATCTTTCTTTCTTCTTTCTTCCTTCTCTTATGTTTCCGACGAAGAGCTCCGCTCGAAACGTCATACCCTCCTTCTTCCATTTTTCCTGAGCGCCTAATAATAATACTTTAATTGTTCCACGTGTTGTTGTTTTTTTTGTTTTCCCGTTTGGATTAACCTATATATATATATATATATATATATATATATATATAATATATATATATATATATGTAGATATATATATATATAGATATATACATACAGACAAACACACACACACACACATATAGATATATACATACATATAATATATATATATATATATATATATAAACACATATATACACATTAAAAATTAATAACACAATACATACATATGCATATATATACACACACACACACACGCACGTACACACACACACACACACACACAACAGGCGTCTTTCAGTTTCCATCTACCAAATCCACTCTCACGTCTTTTGTCAGCCCGAGGCTATAATAGAAGATACTTGCCCAAGGTACCCTGCAATGGGACTGCAACCACCAAACCCTGTAGTTGGGAAGTAAGCTTCTTATCACACACAGCCAAGATAAAAGATATATCTTTATATATATATCTTTTGACCTTTACTTCTTTCAGTCATTCAACTGCAGCCACCCAGGGGCACTGCTTTGAAGAACTCGAATGAAATGATTCAACACCAGTATTTATTTACACCAAACGACTAAGCTACATTAACGCTGATTGCCAAGCAGTAGTTGGGGACAGACAGACAGACACACACACATGATGTGCTTCTTTCAGTTTCCATCTGCCAAATCCACCCACAAGGGTTTGGTTTGCTTGAGGCTATAGAAGACACTTGCCTGGCTAAACCCAGAACCATGTGGTTGGGAAGCAAAGTCCTTCCCACACAGCCATATGTGTGTGTGTGTGTGTGTGGTGTTATATATGTACATATGTGTGTGTGTGGTGTTATATATGTATATATGTATATATGTATGTGTGTGTGTGTGTATGTGTGTGTGGTGTTATATATATTTCTTTTAATGCCCACAAAGGGCTAAACATTGACGGGACAAACAAAAACAAAGGGATTAAGTCGATTACATCAGCCCCAGTGCGTAACTGGTACGTTATTTATCACCCCCGAAAGGATGAAAGGTAAAGTCGACCTCGGTAGAATTTGAACTCAGAACGTAGCGGCAGACGAAATACTGCTATGCATTTCACCCAGCGTGCTAACGTTTCTGCCAGCTCTGTGGTGTTATATATGTATATATGTATGTGTGTGTGTGTGTGTGTAGGTATGTAAGTATATATGCCTTTGTGTCTGTGTTTCTCCGCCACCACTTTCCAACTGGTGCTGGTTTGTTTACATCTGCTGATAGTATAAATACCACACGTACAGAAAATAATCTGCTCAACTAAATCCCTTCAAGATGGTGCCCCAGCATGGTTGCAGTTCAAAGGCTTAAACAAGTAAAAGATAAAAAAATGTAATTAAATATAGCAATTTATTTATTTTTGTCTGGCCCACAAACAATTATGCCACTTACTATTAATCATAGAGCTGAGGTAAAATCCCTCCCAGGGAAGTGTTCTGAATACTAAATACACAGATAACAACGTCTCTGTCAGTTCAGGTTATCTAGGCAATTAGTAGACTAAGATTCCCCCTTGGGAATTTTTTTATATCTATGAATAACAAGCAAGGGAGCTAACTCCATTAAGACCAGCTAATTGAAATTTGTGGATAAATAGACTACATAGATTGACGTGGATTTGTGCCGGTAGAAACAGTCATATTTAGGTCTTATTGGATCTCATCAATGAAGCATATTCTAGTTAACAAGTAAAATTTGTGATGATCAATAGATACCAGTAATTAGTTTACGGCCATATCACTTTGAAAACACCGGTTCTCGTCCAATCACCGAAGTTAAGCAAAGTCGAGCCTAGTTAGTACTTAGATGGGTGACTGCTTGGGAAATCTAGGTGCTGTAAACGTCTTTCTCTCTTGTCCAACCCGTGCTAGCGTGGAAAACGGACATTAAACGATGATGATGATGATGATGATGATTATTTGCAGACACGGTTGTCTGGTTAAGAAGTATACTTATCAACCACATAGTTTCAGGTCCAATCTCACTGTGTCACACCTTGAGGATGGGCCTACTGCTATAGCTATGTGCTGACCAAAGCCTTGTGAGTGGATTTGGTAGTTAGGAAAATGTGTGAAGCCGGTTCTATAAATAAATATACATGTATATGTGTGGGGGGGTGCTTCTGCTGCCTTGTCATGACATCATGTGAGGGTTGAAAATATTCATCATTGTTGTATAAGCAGTATGCTTCATGTCTAATCTTCTATGAGAACAAGTGTGACCATGAAGCAGATGGGGGCTGGAAATAGGAACCGTATACAGCAGTAGACAATATGCTTCAACAAATTCAGTCTGACCCATGCCAGCAAGGAAAAGTGGATGTTATAAAAATGATGCCGATGAAAACGATATGTCCACCCATTTTCTCTGCCCCCTATTTCTGAAAGGGTCATGGAGAGAGAGTTCTCAGAAACAATCATCATTACGTTTCCCTGCTGGATTCCCAAAAGGGACCAATTGATACTACGGGTGTAATCCAACCATCTTCCTTGAGCTCTTCCCTGAGGTCTCCCACCAGACAGCTCAGCTTGAAGAATCTGTCTTCTAACTATATGTCCACAGCATGGAAACTGTGACTTCTCAATGTAGAGAAATAGTGACTTCACCTGAAGTGACACTTTGACTTTTCAGCTAAGTACCCTGTTGAGTAACGTTACAGCAAAGATCCTTAGGAGAAACCCCATTTCAGTGATAAAACTCTTTCAGTTATCATCCAATATTCATGACAACAGATGAGGTAAGACATGGAAATGATAATACTGAAAGCAACGAGCTAGCAGAAACGTTAGCACGCCGGGCGAAAAACGTAGCCGTATTTTGTCTCCCGTTATGTTCCGCCTACCAAATCCACTGACAAGGCCTGGGTCGGCCCGAGGGTATAGCAGAAGACACTTGCCCAAGGTGCAACGCTGTGGGACAGAACCCAGAACCATGTGGTTCGTTAGCAAGCTACTTGCCACACAGCCACTCCTACACCTATATATACATATATACATGGCTGTGTGTTAAGAAGTTTCCTTCCAAACCACATAGTTATGGGTTCTGTCCTACTGTGTGGCACCTTGGGCAACTATCTTCTATTATAGCCTTGGGCTGACCAAAGCCTTGCAAGTTGACTTGGCAGACGAAAACTGAAAGTAACCCATCATATATGTGTGTGTGTGAGCATCTGTGTGTATATATGTTATATACACACACACACTTATATACTCTTTTACTCTTTTACTTGTTTCAGTCATTTGACTGCGGCCATGCTGGAGCACCGCCTTTAATCAAGCAACTCGACCCCGGGACTTATTCTTTGTAAGCCCAGTACTTATTCTATCAGTCTCTTTTGCCAAACCACTAAGCAACGGGGACGTAAACACACCAGCATCGGTTGTCAAGCAATGCTAGGGGGACAAACACAGACACACAGATACATACACACACACATATATACATATATATATATACACATATACGACAGGCTTCTTTCAGTTTCCGTCTACCAAATCCACTCACTAGGCATTGGTCGGCCCGGGGCTATAGCAGAAGACACTTGCCCAAGATTCCACGCAGTGGGACTGAACCCGGAACCATGTGGCTGGTTAGCAAGCTACTTACCACACAGCCACTCCTGCGTAGATATATACACATATATTTATTCTCATCCATTGTATCACTGACGTTTTGTTCGCTCTTTGTCGCTCTAGCTTTCTATGTAGAACCTGCTTCTTTCGTTTGCCTCTCTTATCACTCTTGTCCAGTTCTCCACCCACTTTTTATGTTATTGAAAATAGAAAATTCATGCACCAGTGGTTTTGCCCCTCTTCATGTGTATTGATCGATCAGTTACAGACAAAATAGTTCAATATTTGAAAGCATATTTAATGCATAAACTATATTTATTTGATTGTATCAAATTTAGTCTTGCTGTAAAATGATTCACTGAATATGGAAAATTAAAAGAATAAAACTAGAAACGCAAGCTTTTTCAGCATCATTTGCAAAGTTGGAGCTGGTTTTGGGACACACTGTTCATTTTTTGAGGAAACATCTAAACCCATGGCATGACACATTCCAATCTTCTATTCTCTAATATATCTGTGTGTGTGTGTGTGTGTGTGTGTGTGTGTGTGAGTGTGTATGTGTGTGTGTGTGTGTGTCTGTGTGTGAGTGTGTATGTGTGTGTGTGTGTGTGTGTGTCGGTGAGTGTGTGTGTGTGTGCCTGTGAGTGTGTGTGTTGGTGTGTGTATGTGCACGTGTGTGTATGCAGCATGTGCATGTGTGTGCGTGTGTGCAAATGTGTGTATGTCTGTGTGTGTCTTTTATCTTTTATCTTTAAATCTTTCACTTGTTTCACTCATTAAACTGTAGCTATACTGAAGCACTACCTTGAAGAATTTTAGTCAAACAAATTGTCCCCAGTTCTTATTGTTGCTCACTTATTCTATCAGTCACTTTTGCTGAAATGCTAAGTTATGTGTATATAAGCACAGCAGCACTGGTTGTCAAGCAGTGGTGCTGGACAAACACAAACATACAACAGGCTTCTTTCAGTTTCTATCTACCAAATCCACACACAAGGCTATGGTTGGCCTGAGACCATAGCAGAAAATACTTACCCAAGGTGCCAAAATGAATTTCATCCACACTGCTGTGTCGTAATTTATACATAAACTCAATAATTTCATCTAAAGATATGTATATATGCATACATATATATATATACACACATACATACACATACATATATATATATATTCTTTTATTCTTTTACTTGTTTCAGTCATTTGACTTTGGCCATGCTGGAGCAGTGTCTTGAAGGGTTTTAGTTCAACAAATTGACATCAGGATTTATTTCTTAAGCCCAGTACTTATTTTATCGGTCTCTTTTGCTGAACTGCTAGGTTACTGGGATGTATACACACCAACACTAGTTGTCAAGTGGTGATGGGGACACACATACATAGATACATACATACATACACAGATACATACATACATACATACATACATACATACATACATACATATATATATGTATATGTATATGTATATGAATATGTGTATATACATATATATATATATATATATATATATATATATATATATATATATAATTGTTATCGCCATATTAATATGACATTCTTATAGATATAAGAATAATCGCTGCCATGGTCAGCTCCATGAGGCCACCGCCGTCAAGATAGCTATTGATACACGATCTGTATCCATTATAACCTTCGAACAAGGGAGGTCAGCCGCTTCACACTGCCAGACCGACAGCTACAGACGCGTTTCGGGGTATTGCCCCTTGTCAATGTAGCACAGTCAGACCCGCAGGTGTCGCCACTGACGTCTCTGTTCGAAGGCTTATATTTACCTAGTTTCAGCGATTATTCTTATATCTATAAGAATGTCATATTAATATGGCGATAACAATTAATTTCCAGTAAACGCTGCCATAATCTCTTTCATAGAGACTTAGT
Source organism: Octopus sinensis (assembly GCF_006345805.1). Lineage (NCBI taxonomy): Eukaryota > Metazoa > Mollusca > Cephalopoda > Octopoda > Octopodidae > Octopus > Octopus sinensis. The sequence continues at coordinate 3,116,303 of NC_043010.1, read as the reverse complement.
AATTTTAATATTTCTATATATATATATATATATATATATATAATATATATATATATATATATATATATAAATATAAACAGGCTTCTTTCAGCTTCTGTCAACCAAATCCACTCACAAGGCTTTAGTGGAAGACACTTGCCCACAGTGCCACACAGAGGTACTGAACCCAGAACCATGTGGTTGGGAAGCAAATCTTTTACCACACAGTCACACCTATATATACGTGTGTGTGTGTGTATTCAGGGTACACTGGGTAAATTGTCGTCATTTTATATTTTTGCTTTTGTGTAATTTTGCTGTACTGCTTGGCATTCATGCCGGAAGCTCCAATATGAACATTTCAGAGTGTTGGGTGTCAGAGACCCCAAAACATGTACCGCTAGGGATAAAAATCAAACATCCAGTCAACATCACGGTGTTTGGAGTGATCACTAGAGATGGCAAAGTTATACCTCCATTCATCTTCCCATACACTCAACACAGAAGCCTGTATCAATTTCTTCAACTCCATCACCTCTAAAATCTGGCCACCTAATTTCCCAAACTGCAATCCGCTTGATTATTATGTTTGGGGTGCAGTCGAGCGAGAGGCCAACAAAACTCCTTGTAACACCAGGCAAGGATTAGGACAGCATCCACCAACTTAAACAAGGAGACCGTCCAGAAGAGCTGCAGGAGATTCTAAAGTCATGTGGCTGAACCCAAAAGTGATTTTATTGAATAGATTTACTCTTTAATATTTCAAGATTTTTTTGTGTAATTTTGGTAAATATATCTGTTAAAATGGTATGTCAGTTTTATTTTCATTTTTGTGTAATCTGGACGACAATTCATTCACCACACCCTATCTGTGTGTGTGTGTGTGTGAAATTTTATGTCACCATTGCTGAACAGAAGTATCTGGTTACAGATTTCCAATGTGCAAATCCCAGCATTTCTGTCAGCAAGAGTGACAAGGAAGTATCTGTAACTCAGCACAGAACAAATACTGCAAGGGATTTTGTTTGTGAAGTATTAGTTTTTCACTTCCCTGGATGATTTTCACAGCCTTTGCTGATATACATCAGCAAAAGTTATGCACACACACACACACACTTGCACATATACCTGCACACTTGCACATAGACATGCACACTTGCGCATACACCCACCACACACAGGTATGTGCGTGCATTAATACATTTATTAATACAATTACTTTCATTTAAGTACGTATGCATCAAGATACTGATATGCATATATGCATGCACGTGTCTCTTTCTTCCCTCCTCTCTTTCATATACATACATACACACACACACAAACACACACACATATATACATACACATACATATACATATATACATATATGTATACGCACATATATACATACACAGATATGAAAACACATATATGAATATATACGCACACAGACATACACAGGCACTATAAATCTTCACACCCATATAAATGTGTGAAACTGTATCAACACTTACCAATTGATTATTTAGAACTTCTGTGCAACTACACAATATATTAGATTACTGCCATGATTTGTCACAAAGCATTTAGGCGTCTGTTCAGGTGTGATGGACATGCTATAATATAATATGTATATTTAAGTGTGTGTGTATATATATATATATATATATATATATATATATATATATATATATATATATATGTATATATATATATATATATATATATATATATGTATATATATATGTATATATATACATATATATAAAGATACATACATATATATTATATATGTTATATATATATATATATATATATATATATATGTACATGTGTGTATATTACAAAACAAAAATATGCAAGTAAATAAAAAAAAAATTATGCAGGGATAATACATTAATGCAAATATGATTTTGTTTGTAACCTAAGCTATAGGTAATCAATAAGTCAATTAGCCAACAACAATTCCTTTTAATAAAGGAACCATATGAAGCATGACAAGTACCGTAGTTCAATATGCAGAACAGTTGAAATGGAAGAAAGAAATGTGACTGCCAGTTTGATCTAATCGTGTCTGTGCAATATGGCATTAACGAATGCTTACAAGTTATTGTGTCTGGCCTTCTACTCAATGAACATAATTGCATGTTCCACGACCATATAGTATCAAAAGTGAACTGGGTCCAGCTGAGACTTGCATTTTCCAAAGTACGTCTTGTCTGTGGATTGCAAATAAAATGGTTCGCTGTATGTAATAGGGCTTTTTTGGAATATGGAATACGGAATACTTTGAGCTGGCTCAAAGGTCTTAAGGTGAAATCACTGTAGACATTTCTTTCTTCACTGAATAGTGTGTGACTTGTTTTCTTCCAGGTTCCATGCTAAACATTTTCGCTATGAGTGGTGGTGAGTTGTATTACAACTAATAGAGAAAGAGAGAGAGAGAGAAAGAAGGAGAGAGAATGAGAGAAAGAAGAGAAAAAAGATATGTTATTGCAGAGAAAGAGTGAATCTGAAAGCAAGATGGAATATTGCTAAGAGATAAGAGAACAGAAGGGAGAATAACTGGTATTCCCAAGAGATAAATGGAGAATGAGAATGCATTGTGTGTATGATGTATGTGAGCATATGTGAACATGCACACATATATGAATATGCATGTGTTTGGATGTCTGTGTGTGCATGTTTACATGGGTACACATAACATATATGCAACAACATCATACACACAATGCATAAAACTCCATCTATCGACATATGCACATATGTTTGAATATGTGTGTATGTGTATATATATCCCTCTCTCTCTTTCGGAGAGGCACTGAGCAGCTATACGCACACATACACACACGGCAGTAACTTCTGCCTACCGAATTCAATCACAAAGCTTCGGTCGACTCAGGGCTATAGTGGAAGACACCTACCCAAAGTGCCACGCAGTGGGACTGAACCCGAAACCATGTAGCTAGGAAGCAAGCTCCCTAACCACATATATATATATATATATCATCATCATCATCATCATCATCATCGTTTAACGCCCGTTTTCTGCGCTAGCACGGGTTGGACATACATAAAATATGCATTTATATGATATACATATATGTATATATTTTTATATGTCTAAATATATTTATGTATATATACTATATATATACATATATATACATGAGTGTATGTATGCATATAATAATGCATGTATGTCACTGGTATCATCTTCATAAATGCAAGATAAGCAATGTATACCAAAGTTATATATAAATAAGTGCAAATATCCAAACAGATTTTAATATAAATCTTTTATTACGATGAGAAACAGCTGGTAAGAAAGAATATATATTCTATGTACCTTCAAATGTATAGCAGAAGTCACCCTGATACACATAAATGTATATTGTGCATATATATATATGAATATATATGTGTATATTGTGTGTATATATATATATACATATACAGAAAAGTCGAATATATATATATATTAAATAAAGTATATATATACATATACAGAAAAGTCGAAAGATGAAAATGAGTGCTCAACACTGCACTCATTTTGAATTGAATTTCTTTATTTGTGAATTAAGAATACCATTGGCTTCATGTTAAGCAAAATAGGAAAATATCTTAATAGTCTAAGAATTTTTCAAGCCGATCACATGGAGGAATGGTATTTGTCTCCATTTTGGATATGTATGTGTGTGTGTGCATATGTATTCATAAATATAATAATAATAATAATAATAATAAACATTGTGTACAGTGCTCAGGTGCACTACAACTCATCTAAAGTGCATATATAATCAGGTGTAGTTTCGACGGATTTCGGAAAGCATGAGGGCCTTAAAGGATGCAGTGTCATGGCAGTCAACAACTGACACAGGCAGTTTATTCCATGCTTCACATATCTATGTGTGTGTCTCTCTCTTTATATATATATATATGTGGTCTGATCAATAAGTATCAAAACTGTTGCTATAGTAATGAATCTAAAGCATGGAGAGTAAAGCTGCTTGGTACAGATTGACTTTGAACTCTGCTGTACATGCACACCAAGTTTTAACGTTCTAGCTCATTTCTGCTTTTTACAGCAGTGCATAGAAGAAAGGTGTGTAGCATGTGATCACCGTATTGAATGTGACAGAGAAAGTTCAGCAGAGAATCTGCATCTAATTTTGCCAAAAGTTTGGGGATACCGGATTAGAGGCCTGTGCAAAGTTTTCAAAAAGTTTTTATCATTCTCAACACAATCAAGATCTTGTGCAGTTGACACCCTGAGTATCTTTTTGGTCAGCTGAAAGTAGTTTTGACACAAACTTGGCAGACATGCATCTCGTACCCAAATCCTCAGTGATAAGGGACTGAACTGCAACTAATCTGCATATCCTCTGATAACTCATTGATAGTAATTTGATGAAACCCCCTTACAGCTTTATGCACATCTGCAATGTTTCTCTCAGTTCTGATGGTTTCAGGTCTCCCAGAATGTTCATCAATATTGATATTTTTAATGGCCAGAAAAATCCGAATGACTCATACACCTGTGTGTGGCTCACACACTCCCCTCCATACACTTTCTGCAACATTTCATAGGTCTGTGAGCAGATATCACCATGACAGTTTTCACTGTCATGGTTAATGTGACAATCACATGCAATGCACCTTCCTTCCAAGCATTACTATAATCAGCAGAAGTGAGCTAGAACGGTAAAACTTAGTGTCCATGCACAGCAGAGTTCAAAGTCAATATATACCAAGCAGCTTCACTCTGTGTGCTTTACCTTCGCTACTATGGCAAGTCCAGATACTTATTGATTAGACCTTGTATACATATTTATGTATATATATATATATATAATAAAATATTAGGGAATAAATCCAAACTTACAGGGAAAAATCAGATTTAGGATTGAATCCAATTTTATAGTAAAATATTATATTATATTAAATTAGAGATAAAACCACTATTAGGCAAATCATACAATGAAAAACTTAAGCCAATACATAAGATTAATTAATTTATATTATTTTAAATATATATCAAAATTATTAAAAAAGATAATTAATATAACACTACGATCGTTTCATGGCTGTTCAATTCTTAAATTTTCGAGTTACAGTCATTCTTCAGGTGGTTTAAATATTTAAATTAGTGAGGTTTAATCAATGATTAAACCTCGCCAAGTTAATATTTAAACCACCTGAAGAATGACTGTAACTCGAAAATTTTAAGAATTGAACAGCCATGAAACGATTGTAGTGTTATATATATATATATATATAATATATATATATATATACATATATATATATATATA
>NC_043010.1:3088526-3106026 GCF_006345805.1 Octopus sinensis | reverse complement strand
AGTTCATTGGTTTAAATAGTTAACCAATTAACAAATAATTAAGAAGTGAAATAGAAGCTAAGTGTGTTTACTATTGGCATAACAAGCTTCTTGAGATACAACAAAAGCTGTTTCTACACTTGAATTTACATCAAAAAGCTTGCAAATCAATTAAAGATATCAAGATTAAGTACACTGTTGAAATGCAAAAATAAACACTAGCTGACTGGATTTGAGCTCACCATCTACTTGCTGGTAACCTAGCACTGTTACTGCTTGTCCATTCTATTTCTGCTAGCTGTAGCATTATTTTATGCTGTTGTTGTCATATTAGTAGCCACAGTAATTTTAGCCATAATCTAGTCACAGTTGAATGGCTGCTGTTGAGAAAATCCATCTCTCTTATTAAGTAGTAAGCATGATGATTGAGTTGAGTGGTGGGGCAGGAGGATGTCCAGTCCAAGCCGGCATTAAAAGAGTGAATGTGGACGAGGAGGTGTGAGTGGAAAGGAGCATGAAAGAGAAAATGATCATGGCGATGAGTGATGAGGATCCAGAGAAGTTGTGGATGGTGTTGTGGGCATTTGTGCGAGCGTGTGTGAGGCATCATCATCATCATCGTTTAACGTCCGTTTTTCATGCTGGCATGGGTTTGACGGTTTGACTGAGGACTGGTGAGCCAGAGGCTGAACAAGGCTTCAATCTGATCTGGCAAGATTTCTACAGCTGAACCTAGTTTTATTATAACAGCCTACTTTCTAGTAGCTATTTTGAGCTTCCTGTGTTTCTCCATTCAGTAATCTAAGCCTGAAAGAGACAAGTTTCTGTTAGAAGCCCATGAAACTTAAGTTGCATGGAGTATACATGTAACTCCTTCTAAATCTGTTGAGTGCCTTTTTCTTCCATTAGTGCACTTACTCACTCATATACATATATATACATACATATATATATATATATATAGTAATAATAAATAGTAATAATAATCTTTTCTACTATATGCACAAGGCCTGAAATTTTGAGGAAGGGGAATAGTCGATTGCATCGACCCCCACTACTCAACTGGTACTTATTTTATCAACCCCAAAAGGATGAAAGGCAAAGTTGACCTCTGCGGAATTTGAACTCAGAAACTAAAGGCAGACGAAATGCTGCTAATCATTTTATCCAGCGTGCTAACAATTCTGCCACCTAGCTGCCTCAATATATGAAATTTTTGGCTGTTCCCTATGTATTCTCAAACGGCTCCACTAAATCAAATCAAATTTTATAAGGTTATATTATCACACCCCACGAGTGTTAACATGTAATTTTTATTTTCATTTGGATTGAAATAATATAACATTTTCTCAAAAATAATCTTTCTATAGTCAACTATAGTAATGGGCATTTTATACCATGATGATGATGATGATGACGATGATGACGATGACGATGACATCACATTTCAATTATTCTCTTTCCATTCTGTCAACCATTCTGTCTAATGTTTACCATTGTAACAATGCCTGGTACCAAAAAAACTTATTACAGCTACTTTCATTGTTTACAATGCTCTGTACTGGTGTATTTGTGTATCAGTAAATAAATTGGGTAGATATTTCGTAAAGGACTCATTCATACTTCGGTGTGAAATAATATTTTTCCCCAGTGTTTTTTCTTTTTTTTATGAGTGCATTCAATGTATCTGACTTCCAAACCTGGTGCAAGCCACTTTTTTTCCGAAAAAGAAAGGAGGGAGGTGTCTAAAAATTATTTCCCAACAAAATACTGGTGGGTCCTTTATCACAAATAGCTGTTATGTGGTAGTAGGACGTACTAGAAATAGCAGCCAAATCTTTGAGAAAGGAGCTGTTTTTGTGTGATTTTGATGTCACATTCGTTGAAACTATGTGAAATAACATGGAAAAGAAAAATAAATATCAGTGAAACAAAACTCCATGGTGGGAAACTCCAAGGGCCACACCACCCCTCCACCCCTCCACCCATCCACCCCTTCCACCCCCTCCACCCCTTCCACCACATCCACCCCTCCACCCCTCCACCCCTTACTTTTTCAGAAAAATGTGGCTTGTGGTGGGTTTGGAGGTCAGATACATTGAATGCACTTGAAAAAACTCTTGCAAAAAAAATATTTCATGATGATAATGATGATGATGATGATGACTGAGGTATGAATGGGTCCTTTTATGAAATAGTTACCCCTGAGTGAAACCAGATCCTTCTGCTTGTAATTATAATAATAAATTTCACAAATCACATGTCCCTTAAGATCGTGCATGAGGCATTAAAATATCTATAAATTCAATCCATGAATTATTATTATTATCATTACTATATTTATCCTATATTATATCAACACAGTTTGGTGCGACCCCCAAAAACTGGTAATGCCAGCTGGCCTTATAAGGGTGTGGCCAGCATTATAAATGTAAGCTTTTATATGCAGATTCAAAATGTTTCCCGTAAACAAACTTAAAGGATATCGATACATACATACATATATGTGTGTGTATGTATATATATATATATATATATATATATATATATATATATATATAAGCGAGAAAGAAGCAACAAGAATGGATAGGTTTTTAGTACAATCGTTTCATACAAGGACAGGCTTTATTAAAAGTTGTAAAAATTACAGCATATAAACGTGTCCCGTACTCATCAGCTAAAATACATGTGAGTTCTCTAGACATCCTAGTGGTTGAGGCTATACTCATGAAGTAATGTAGATAATTAAGTAACATAAACAGATTTCCAAAGTTCATTAAAGTTCTTTAAAGATGATGTACAGTCTTATCACAGAATTTTAAAAAAGTTCTAATAGCATCACAGAGAAGGTGACCTATTCCATAGAGCACATATGAAATTCCAGAGATATGATGAGGGATTACATACTCACAGAAGACAAATTTATCCATTGTTAATCACAACGAGGTAGGTCTCAATTCCTGCTTATTAGCATTACAGAGAGGGTGAATTAATCCTTTGTATAGATGCACAATTTATATATATTAGTAGACGGCAAGTCTGGTTTTAATTTACAGGCATCTAGGAACTAGAGGAGAATATTATTCTTTGGCCAATAAAACAGCTAATTTATTGCTGTTGAAATCAGCTATGAATTTAAAGAGAATCTAAAGAGATAACACAGTCAGGGGTTTAGGGGTCAGATGCTAAAATCAAAAGAAAATACATTAGGAAAATCTAAGTATAATCTTATCAAAAAGTCAATAAAACTTACTTATTTAATTTATTCATTTTATTGTCTTAAGGAGTTGCCGTTATTATTCATACATTGACGGACTACAGGTCAAATCTTAGAAGATCATTTACAAGGTGTTAGGGGATTGTCTATCATAATGAAGATAATCATATTATCACCGAGGGGGTAGCCTATTTATTTAATTTTGAAATAGAATTATGGGGCTATAGTATCTCATTTTATTTTATTAGAGCTATGCTACTTAAATTAGATTAAGTTAGGAATTAAAATTAAAAATTACAATTAAGATTTAAAATTAAGAATTTAAAAATTATGAGTTTGAAATTAATAAAGCCTCAATTAAGCAGCGTATAAGTACTATTCATTTCCCTGTTCTCAAAAAACTGATGCAGATATAAGGAAAAAGATAACTGTAGTGTGAGAACTCATTAGTTATCTACTTAAAGCAGTGCTATACTAGTAGAAATCAAGTTATATCTATCTATCTAGTTACGGATATTCTAATCATTTAAAATATTTTAAAGTCTTCAATTTAGCTACAGCCTCTTGTAAATAGCAGTAATGTGATTAATGTAGCAAATACCTAATCATATAACAAGTTTTGATACCTACCTCATTGTGTTCAACCATTGATAAATTTATCGCCTGTGAATATGAGATTCCTCTTCATTTCTCTGGAAACTTACATCTAAACCATTGGAAATTGTGCATCTATACAAAGGATTAATTCACCCTCTCTGTAATGCTAATAAGCAGGAATTGAGACCTACCTCGTTGTGATTAACAATGGATAAATTTGTCTTCTGTGAGTATGTAATCCCTCATCATATCTCTGGAATTCATATGTGCTCTATGGAATAGGTCACCTTCTCTGTGATGCTATTAGAACTTTTTTAAAATTCTGTGATAAGACTGTACATCATCTTTAAAGAACTTTAATGAACTTTGGAAATCTGTTTATGTTACTTAATTATCTACATTACTTCATGAGTATAGCCTCAACCACTAGGATGTCTAGAGAACTCACATGTATTTTAGCTGATGAGTACGGGACACGTTTATATGCTGTAATTTTTACAACTTTTAATAAAGCCTGTCCTTGTATGAAACGATTGTACTAAAAACCTATCCATTCTTGTTGCTTCTTTCTCGCTTATAATCACCCCACATTACTGTATTGTTAAAACAGTATAGTTTTCTTTTGGTGCATCTAAGTTAGGTACCATATTCAAGTAAATTCATTTAAATTAACTTGAATCTTTATTGCTTTTTGAATATATTCCCATACAGTCTGTATGTTTTTCTGGTACTTAATTTCTCAACAAGAATGGAAAAGGTAAACATTGAGTTCTCCCCTAAAGACATCCCCTTACATAGTATAGATGAATATAATTGGCTTCTCATTCATAGGATTAACGATTTCATTAGAAGAATCAGGTGGAAAACGTACCATTTTGATGTCAAACAGAAGAAGAAACCACAGGAAAAGAACACCGAAAAGAATTTTAGAAGAATTTTTAAAAGTAGAAAAAGCCCACCTCAGAACCCATTCCTGGAGAATTTTGAGAAAGACTTGCTGATGATATTAGCTTCAAGGAACACCCGTTAAGATATAACCCTCACCTTAGACACCTTAGGAACATTATCCAGTCAACCCGGTGCAAACATGGAATCCTAGTACCAGCAGATAAAACGGGTAATATGTATAGAGTTGATTACGATATTTATAGCAAATTAATTAGGAAGGAACTAAACTCCAAATATAAAATTACGACTAAGAACAACTTGAAAAAAGTAAACATGGAAATGAAAGAGATCATGGAGAAACTAAATTTAACGGATAGAACGGAGCCACTTAAACCGTGTGAGCCCAGGATCAACCTTAAAGACCACAAAAAGAACTTCTTGGAAAACCCTTCGGTAAGGCTGATCTGTCCAACTAAGTCGGACATTGGCCGACTTAGTAAATCTATCCTGGATAGTGTTCTACCCCAAATAACCCCTCTTCTCCCCTTAAACCTATGGCTAAGTACGGATGAAGTTCTAAAATGGTTTAACTCTCTAACTAATACTAGTAGTCTGTCCTTTATTCAGTTCGATATTAATAGTTATTACTCAAGTATTTCCCCTATCTTACTCAACAAATCACTAATATTTGCCATGAATCGCTCCCTCATATCTAGAGAAGAAATCAATATTGTGCTACTAGCTAGGAAGACATTTATAGAATTTGAAGATAAATTATGGACTAGAGCAGATACACCTAATTTTTTTGATATACCAATGGGTTCCAGTGATTCGGCTGAGGTAACCAACCTAGTGGGCGCATATCTATTAAAATGCATAAGCAAGGATATACCAGAAATACAGGGGGGTCTATATAGGGATGATGCTCTGTTTGTTATCCCTAGTAATAATAAATCTGTTATAGAAAGGATTAGAAAGAAAATTAATAAGTTCTTTAAGGATTTCAACCTCGGTATAACGTATGAACCGGGCACTAAAATAGTTAACTTCCTAGATATTACGCTAGACCTTAACTCCAAGCTACATTACCCATTTAGAAAGGAAGGCGAAATCACGAATTACGTAAATAAATTATCAAATCATCCCCCAAATATAATAGAATCTTTAGTAAGAAATATTTCATTAAGAATTTCAAAATTATCATCCAATAAGGATATATTTAACTCCCATTCTGAGCATTATAATGAGGCGTTAACTAAGGCTGGATACAACCAAAGATTACATTCGTTGATAAGGGGAACTCACGTATTCAATAATGAAGTTATCAGTAATCACATAAGCAGCAATACAGACCAAGCCCGAAATAAAAGTAGAATTAAATTAATGGTAAACGCTAATCTAGCGTACAGGCCAACAATTCAAATAGAAGCATTGACCAGAACATAGGTAACTCGGATAATATTGAAGTAGATAAACCTAAGATGCACACAAATAAAAATAAAAATAATGGTAATAAATACAATAACTCCGGTGAGATGAATAGTAGTAATTCTACGAACCCTAATTTAATAAAAAAGAGATATTATGGCTGAATATCCCTTTCAACTGTGCGATACAATCGGATATACAGAACAAATTCAAAGTAATTCTAGAAAAAAATTTCCCTATCTCTCATAGATATCATAGAATTATATCTAGGAAAACAGTTAGGATTTCTTATTCAACCCTCCCAAATATGTCCACTTTAATAGCTAAGATTAATAATAAAAACATTAAACTAGCCAGGAAAGATAGAAATAAAAATAATAATATCAGCATGAATACCAATAGCAATTATAATAATACTACCAACAATAAAAACAACAATAGTAATTATCGAAACATAGGTGAAATTAGTAACCACAGAATGAATAATAACATTAACATTAATAGTAATAATAACAATGCCGATATTAATAGAAGTAATAATGTTAATAATAGAAATAATAGATATAAGGCTAATGGAGAAAATAAGGAGAATGAAAATATCAGTGATATTTATAACAGCAATATGCAGTCGGATAAAAAGACTAACAATAATAGTAACATTACCAATAATATAAGAAATCATGGTAGGACTTTAAACCTAAATGATGAAGCTGAAGGATCAATAAATAATAGCAATACTTTAGATATCAACACCAACTATAGAAATGATAATCAAAATAATAGGAACCTAAGACATCTACCCAAGAATAATCCAAAGCCTGAAGTTGCTCCTCCTGTGTGTAAGTGTAGAATAAAATCAAAATGCCCGGCACCTGGTCTATGTGGGGGAAATAATGTAATCTATAAATGTACCATATCCACGGAGAATAACAAATATCTTTACGTTGGATGTACAATTAATTTTCTAGCCAGAGTTAGAAATCACATCTCGTCTTTTAAATTACGTCATAAAGCTGGTACCACCACACTTTCAAGCAAAATCTGGGAACTCAAAAATAATAATAAAAATTATAAACTTAATTGGGAAATAGTTAGGAGAGCAATTCCGTATAAAAATAGTAGGGTTGGTTGCCAACTATGCTCCATGGAGACGTATGAAATTCTAAAGCATAGAAGACATAGTAACTTATTGAATAATCATATCGAACTAGGTCAAGTTTGTGTCCACGCTAAATTGAAGACTTTAAAATATTTTAAATGATTAGAATATCCGTAACTAGATAGATAGATATAACTTGATTTCTACTAGTATAGCACTGCTTTAAGTAGATAACTAATGAGTTCTCACACTACAGTTATCTTTTTCCTTATATCTGCATCAGTTTTTTGAGAACAGGGAAATGAATAGTACTTATACGCTGCTTAATTGAGGCTTTATTTAATTTCAAACTCATAATTTTTAAATTCTTAATTTTAAATCTTAATTGTAATTTTTAATTTTAATTCCTAACTTAATCTAATTTAAGTAGCATAGCTCTAATAAAATAAAATGAGATACTATAGCCCCATAATTCTATTTCAAAATTAAATAAATAAGGCTACCCCCTCGGTGATAATATGATTATCTTCATTATGATAGACAATCCCCTAACACCTTGTAAATGATCTTCTAAGATTTGACCTGTAGTCCGTCAATGTATGAATAATAACGGCAACTCCTTAAGACAATAAAATGAATAAATTAAATAAGTAAGTTTTATTGACTTTTTGATAAGATTATACTTAGATTTTCCTAATGTATTTTCTTTTGATTTTAGCATCTGACCCCTAAACCCCTGACTGTGTTATCTCTTTAGATTCTCTTTAAATTCATAGCTGATTTCAACAGCAATAAATTAGCTGTTTTATTGGCCAAAGAATAATATTCTCCTCTAGTTCCTAGATGCCTGTAAATTAAAACCAGACTTGCCGTCTACTAATTCGTCTGTATAACTAGAACCCTCTTTTTTATTTTTATTTTTATTTTTTCCCTTCTTTCCCATTTCTTTCTCTTTTCTCTTTTTTCTGTTTCTTCTTCTTCTTCTCTTTTTCCTTTTCTCTTCTCTTTTAGTCCCCTTTCCCCCCCCTTTTTTTGCTCCCTCCTCCTTTATCTTCTCTCTTTTCTTCTATTCCCTTCCCTTTCTATTCTTGGCCTCTCTAGAAAGCCCTTCAGCCTTTAAAAGTTAAATAGCTACAGCCTCTTGTAAATAGCAGTAATGTGATTAATGTAGCAAATACCTAATCATATAACAAGTTTTGATACCTACCTCATTGTGTTCAACCATTGATAAATTTATCGCCTGTGAATATGAGATTCCTCTTCATTTCTCTGGAAACTTACATCTAAACCATTGGAAATTGTGCATCTATACAAAGGATTAATTCACCCTCTCTGTAATGCTAATAAGCAGGAATTGAGACCTACCTCGTTGTGATTAACAATGGATAAATTTGTCTTCTGTGAGTATGTAATCCCTCATCATATCTCTGGAATTTCATATGTGCTCTATGGAATAGGTCACCTTCTCTGTGATGCTATTAGAACTTTTTTAAAATTCTGTGATAAGACTGTACATCATCTTTAAAGAACTTTAATGAACTTTGGAAATCTGTTTATGTTACTTAATTATCTACATTACTTCATGAGTATAGCCTCAACCACTAGGATGTCTAGAGAACTCACATGTATTTTAGCTGATGAGTACGGGACACGTTTATATGCTGTAATTTTTACAACTTTTAATAAAGCCTGTCCTTGTATGAAACGATTGTACTAAAAACCTATCCATTCTTGTTGCTTCTTTCTCGCTTATAATCACCCCACATTACTGTATTGTTAAAACAGTATAGTTTTCTTTTGGTGCATCTAAGTTAGGTACCATATTCAAGTAAATTCATTTAAATTAACTTGAATCTTTATTGCTTTTTATATATATATATATATATATATATATATATATATATTATATATAGTGAAAGCATGCATGGCTCAGTGGTTAGAGCATCAAGCTTACGATCATGAGGTTGTGAGCTCGAATCCTGGACTGGGCTGCAAGTTGTGTTCTTGAGCAAGACACTTTATTTCACGTTGCTCCAGTTCACTCAGCTGTAGAAATGAGTTGTGACGTCACAGATGCCAAGCTGTATCGGCCTTCGTCTTCCCTTGGATAACACTGGAGGCGTAGAGAGAGGAGGCTGGTATGCATGGGCGACTGCTGGTCTTCCATAAACAACCTTGCCTGGACTTGTGCCTGGGTAACTTTCTAGTTGCAATCACATGATCAGTGTGGAGGCACATGGCCTAGTGGTTAGAGCAGCAGACTCACAGTCAAGGGATCACGGGTTCGAATCTCAGACCGGCCGATGTGTGTGTTTATGAGCGAAAACACCTAAGCTCCACGTGGCTTTGGCAGAAGGTAATGGTGAACTTCTGCTGACTCTTTCGCCACAGCTTTCTCTCACTCTTTCCTCCTGCATCTTGCAGCTCATCTGCGACGGGCCAGCGTCCCGTCCAGGTGGGGGACTTATACGCCAAGAAACCGGGAAACCAGCCCTTATGAGACAGGCATGGCTCGAGAAGGAACAAACAAACAAACAAAAAAACATAGTCAGTGTCATGACCAAAGGGGGTCTCAGATATGTGTGTGTGTGTGTGTGTGTGTGTGTGTGTGTGCATGTGTGTAATGGACATATATAAATACAATGGGTTTTCCACACAGTTTCTTTCTGCCAATTCATTCACAAGGCATTGGTTGGCCTGGGCTTATAGTGGAAGACACTTGCCTCAAGGTGCCATGCAATGGGATTGAACCTAAAACCTTGTGGTTCCAAAATGAGCTTCTTAACCACACCAAATAGTTCTTTAATATATTGCATTGGAATTTTTATTGCACCAAGTGCACTGACATGACTGATAGAATTACAGGTCCATATCACAAGACCATAGATAGAAATTAGTATGTAAGATTATTTCCTAAGCTTCTTAACCAACCAGTGATAGCAGGGGATTAAGTGAAAACTGTTTGCTGGATAGCTCTCTTTAAGGGATGACTAAGAAGTCTTTGAACATTCATAACGATGGCTTATCATTGTCATTGCTATCAGCATCATTATCTGCAACATCAGCTGTAACAGCACAGCAGCAGTAGTAGTAGTAGTAGTATAGTAGTAGTAGTAGTAGTAGTAGTAGTAGTAGTAGTAGTAGCATCAGGATCAACAGCAGCAGCAGCAGTAGCTGCACTAACAGTTGCAATAACAGCTGCAGTAATGTCATTGCTATCTTCATTGTTATCATCATCATCATCCTCAGCAGCAGCAGCACTATCTTCTGCTCCATTCTCCTCTTCCTTCTCTTCCCCTTCTTCATCTTCTTCCTTTTCCTCCTCTTCCTTTTCTTCTTCTTCTTCCTCCTCTTCCTTCTCTTCCCGTTCTTCTTCTTCCTTTTCATCCTCTTCCCTTCTTCTTCTTCCTCCTTTTCCTTCTCTTCCTCTTCTCTTCTCTTCCTCTTCCTCCTCCTCCTCCTCCTCACCACCACCACCACCACCATCATCATCACCACCATAATCATCATCGTCATCATCATCGACATCGTTGTCATTGTCTTCATCATTATCATCATCATCATCATCATCTGCATCATCTGCATCAGCAGCATCCCTATAAGTCACACTAATGTTTATTTTATCATGGTAACTGTTATTAGACAGCATTATGAATTACCATCAACTCTCAGAGCTGCATCATGAAGCCAGTGCTCTGTACTGTAAGCTCAACAAGACAGAAATAGTAACGCCATCTCACTCAAATCACATTGTATTGTCTCTGAATTCAGAAGGATACGCTGAACAAAGAAATCTTTTGATATTTAAAATGACAGGATGGTCACATTTGGAATGTCCAAGTTCGTAGGTTTGCTCAATCATTACTGACTAGAGACAAAACAGTTACAAAAACAGTAACCATAGAGTGAAGTACCCATATCCCTAGGAGTATGCAAGAGAAATTGTGGTAGTCTGTGGGATTTGTATTAAAACATTAAAATTTTGAAGTAATCCTAACCAGCTAAACATATCAAATATATCTGAGGAATACGCAGCATGGAGAGCTTTTTACTGTTCCTATCCTCTTATCATTGTGAAGAAGGGGTTTCAGTAATGTTTATAACAATAAACAAATTTTGTGCAAGAGTGTTTATTCAGAATTTATATACAGGGGTGGCTCCTTGAACTGTATCATGAAATTAAATGAAATTGGTTTCTTACAAGGACATAAATTTTAGGACATGAGCAGACAATATCATCTGTTTCAAATTTTGTCACAAGGTCAGCAATTTTGGGGGTCGATGTAAGTTCATTACATCGACCCCCAATGCTCAACTAGTGCTTATTTTATCAACCCCGAAAGGATGAAAAGCAAAGTCGACCTCAGTGGATTTTGAACTCAGAATGTAAAGACGGATGAAATGCCGTTTAGCATTTTGCCTGGCATTCTAATGATTCTGTCATATCACTAAAGGGGCAGTCGATCCCTTAAAGGAGCAGTCAATAACATGAACGTCAGTATTTGACTGGTACTTAATTGTATTGACCCTGGAAAGATAAAAGACAAAGTTGAGCACAACAAGACTTGAACTCCTTAAATAGAATTAAGTTGATGGCAAATAATGTATGTTTATATTCTGTTTTATGGTGTCCGACATTTTTCGGATGGCATAAAACACTGTTAGACATAATGAAGGGGTAGGCCAGAAGCAAAAGTTTGAGAATGTCTATATTATACAATATAGTAGGTGCGGGCATGGCTGTGTGGTTCGGGAGCTTGCTTCCTAGCTACATGGTTTCGGGTTCAGTCCCACTGCATGGCACTTTGGGTAGGTGTCTTCCACTATAGCCCCGAGCCGACCGGAGCTTTGTGATTGAATTCGGTAGGTGGAAGTTACTGCCGTGTGTGTATATGTGCGTATAGCTGCTCAGTGCCTCTCCAAAAGAGAGAGAGATAGTCTTAGATGTCTCTAAAAATACAAGAAGGATAGCCCTGGCTGTAAGCAATGCCACTGATCACGGATTGACTCTATCAGGTCAGTCGTGGGCTAGAGCTAAAAAAAACAAAAAGAACAACATGACTCAAGCCATTTAGTTGTAAACAGGTTTAAAAAAAGTGTTTAGAATAAATAACTACAACAAGCAGCAATAGAAATGGCATAATAACATTGACCAATGCTAAATCCATCTTTGCCAGTGGGTGTGGTCAAAACAGGAGTAGCCAGATCCCATTGATCTTTATTTAGAAATCAAATACAACACATCACACCTTAATGAATACTTCTGCTCATCAACATTCTTGGAATTTTGAAGTGATTGCCTGGCAACAATAGTATCAACAGAGTAACTGTTTGTGTTATTTTATTGAGTATTCTATATTCTGAGTAAGTTTTGGGAATATTAAAGATATTTTAATATATTTTTTATCATCAAATCGCAAAGTGTCAGATATATTTGATTAAGATCATTATGTTAGCTCTTGTCATACAAGCATAAGAACATATGAATTACTTTAATTTGATTTTTAAACTGTTTGCATTTTATCGATGTATTGTAGTCTAACAACTTGTGTATTTTGAATTAGCAGAGCTTTTCTTTCATTCATTCTATCCTTTCTTTTCTTTCTTTTTTCTTCTTTTTTTTTTGTGCCATGTCCACAGAATGGTTGGGAAACTATTAATAGGGATTCAATGCAATGTAAATGCCCTTTTTTTTATCCCCTTCAAAGTAATCAATTCAGTGAGAGAGAGTGAGAACAAAGGAGAGAGATAGAATAAGGGAGAAGGAAATAAAGCAGAAAGAGAGAGAAGAAATGGACCCAAGTACTTGACTGGTACTTTTTAACAACTCCAAAATGATGAAAAGTTAAGTTAGCCTTGGCAGGATTTGAACTCAGAGTGCAGAGAGTCAGAACAAGTACAAGTCATTCTATTGAGCTCTAATGACTCACTTCACCAGTTCATCTCCTTAGCAAACTAGCAGACTCATTAGAACATACCAGCCATGGCCATTCCATCGTTATTTCAGGAAGTGTGTATTTAGAACTATGTCACCCAATGTGTTTCTCACACTATTTTACAGCAGAGATGGTTAGGGCAGCGGAATCGTGGTCATAGGATCACGGTTTCAATTCCCAGACCGGGCGTTGTGAGTGTTTATTGAGCGAAAACACCTAAAAGCTCCACGAGGCTCCGGTAGGAGGTGATGGCGATCTCTGCTGTACTCTTTCGCCACATTATTTTATTAAGACAGATAGAGTATGAAATGACTAAGAAGATTTGGCTGCTATTACTAACATAGAATATGGCCAGCTTATGGCCTCCTTTGTTTGATTTTGTTGCTAGCTAAGTATTGTTTTTCTTTTATTCTATATCTATTTGTTTCTGTTATTTTTTCCTGCATATATTTTCCTAATTTTTCTGTTATAATATGCAATTAGTTACTATTATAAAGCACAATTGGTTTCTTAGAATATTTATTTAATACGTAATTGCTTTCTGGACAAGTTCTTTATCATTACTATTAAGTGTATTTGTCTGACAGTTCACAACAGGCTAGGCAGGCATAAGTTGTTGTTCTTTATCAGTCTCCTTCCATATACTTGTTTTATTGGTTTATCCATTCCTCCTTTGCTAGTATTTGCTTTAAGTATAGCATTAAACATTGTTAAGTGTGTTCTTTCTTAATAGATATTTAATTACGTGGAAGATCGAAGCTACTAAATTGCTTAAGGGTATATATACATACAAGTGTGTTATAATAGAAATAGGGAGTGCTATTGTTGTTATGAAAGCTTTGTTATAACATCATTAATTTGAAGGGCAAGAGTATGTTGCCCTGGTATTGAAATACAATGAAAATCAATAGAATCAAGTTGATGATAGATTAGCAATGTGAAAGGATTAGTAATAGCAGCATAATAATAATAATAATAATAATAATAATAATAATAATAATGATAATAATAACAATGATAATAATAATAATAATAATAATAATAATAACAACAACAATAATAATAACGATGATAATAATAATAATAATAATAATAATAATAATAATGATAATAATAATAATAATAATGATGATAATGATAATAATACAAAGGACTGTGGACGAGTAGTTATGACAATAGCAGCAATGATATCTAGAATAAAAAACCAAAATCATACATGACCATTTTGATATCGGTTTTATTCTTTTGGCATCGGTTTGCAGTGACAATGAAATAAAATTGAACCAACACATAATGAACATCTAAAACGTGTAATGAAAACTGTTGAACTTGAAGCTCTAGCTGTTTTGATATTGATAAAAACAGAAAAGATATCAACGCTGCTGTTTTTTTTATGTGGGAAAACAAGGTTTTTGTCTTGTTCAAACAAATCCATTATTAATATGGAAATCCAAATTATATAGAATAAGTCCCACAAGCAGCCTTTGGCTTTTCCATCCAAGAGAGTTTTTTTTTGAAAAGCCTAATATTCTAAATGCTAGTATTTATAGCTTTTTCAACTTTAAGTTCCACCATTAAAACACTTTATTAAATAATGAGATTTCCAAACATTTCAAAATAAATTATTATTTTTAAATGTTTTAAAAATTCTGTCTAAAGACATGTGTACACCAGGTATTTGCCTAGATGCACCCACAGATCTAGGGACCCAATGCTAATCTGTCTGTACTGTGGCTTTCATGCAGTGCTACATACCGACATGGATACACTGTGCAGTTACCCAGGGTTTCCTACAGATCTAAGGACCTAATGGGAATATATTTAAGCTGTGACATACATATAAGAGAAGTATGTAGGGGCCCCAATGCATTGCTTTGCTTGGGGTCCCATAATATTGAGACACCCCACTAGGAGTTACAAAGAAAAGACAATTGAAAGTGTGAAAAAATAACACGTTTCCAAATTAAGAAGGAAAGAAGTAAAAACCATTAAACAATATCATCATCATCATTTAGCATCTGCTTTCCATGCTGGCATGGGTTAGTTTGTTTGACTGAAACTGATAAGCTGGAGAGCTGCACCAAGTTTCAGTTTGATTTGGCATGGTTTCTACAGCTGGATGACCTTCCTAATGCCAACCACTCCAAGAATGTAATAGGTGCTTTTTAGAAGTTAGAGGTGCATTTTGCATGTACATACACATATATGAATACACATATGCTTTCATAAACACATACACATATCTGCCTGGAAATAAAATTTTAAAAAAGTACGATAAAATGTACAATAATTAAGATATAATTTAAAGAAGTAGGCATAAAAGATTTTCTGGCTAGATTGATTTGTGTAGTCTACAACTTGACCATTTCTCAAAATGTATTTGAGTGCAACCACAAGCACCAGTAAGTATTTTTTGAGACAGTTGATTTTGAAAACCACCATCAGCTTGAAAGTAACCTTTTCTAAGTTTGATATAATGCTTTAATTTTACTAATCTACCTTTGCATATTAATTATATTCTGAACTTAACTGATGTTGTGTCATTAAAACTTCTTCACTGAATCTATGTCACTACAAATGTGTAATTTTGTCTATTAACTGTTTGTTTGATTCTTGAAGAACACTGAATCATAGCTGTATCCTTTGTATTTTCTTTGTTTTTTTTCACAAGGGCAGAATTTTTTGTCGTTTAGAAATTGTTTCTCTTCACCTGTTTTCATTGTTTTCTGTTAAGTCTTATTTTGGTGCCTAATATTTTACCTCTGTTTTCCTTTTTTGTCTATAATTCCTACTTTCTCATCACATGATAAAGGTGTGGTACAGCAGTTTGATATCATTAGGAGATGAGATATTTGTGCATCTATTTGTGATACTGGGCTTCAAGTATTTCCTTTACTTTCCCCTCAAAGTTTGCAAAAATAGGCTTTCTTCCCTGTATCATAAATCTCATGCCCTTTATGTAAGTACCTTTTACTGTGCATAGTTTCAGCATGGCTCTGTGACCTTTGGTGGTGGTGGTGGTGGGATATTAAGACTTGCAAGCTCATTTTAGCACTCCTTGACCACTGGTCATCTTTTGTTAAACCTGCTTTGACTACTTTACCACTTGGTGATACTATTAGCCAAGAGTTTACCTTGTGTCATTTATTGTGATTTATATGATTCTTAAACACTTGTCCTGGAGAACAAATGTGTATTAAATGCTTTGAACATAATTTCTGTTTCAAGGAGGCAGAATATATTGCCATAAATGTTTACCTTTTTCAGTACAGATAATTTCTTCTCATATGTCCAAGAGGGTTTGTTGTACTACCTAATGTGAGAGAGAAAGTTTAATCTACCTCTGAATTTTTGTGAGCTGATATATATATATATATATATATATATATATATATATATAGATATATCATCATCATCATTATCATCGTTTAACGTCCACTTTCCATGCTAGCATGGGTTGGACGATTTTGACTGAAGGCTGGTGAACCAGATGGCTGCACCAGGCTCCAATCTTGATCTGGCAGAATTTCTACAGCTGGATGCCCTTCCTAACGCCAACCACTCTGAGAGTGTAGTGGGTGCTTTATATATATATATATATAAAATCATTCTCTTTGCTTTTACCTGGATTATTTCCTGTAACAAAGAAATGTGATGGAGTTTTACAAAATTATCTTGTCGACATTTCTTTTTTATTTTTACTTTTTATTGTTTGTAAGTGTTATAGATTCTGAATTTCTAACTGTCCATCTAGTACTAAAAGGTTTGTCTTTATACAAACAATCCCTTAAAACTATATGAACATATTTACAATAGGCATAGGTGTGGATGTGTGGTAAGTGGCTTGCTTACGAACCACATGGTTCTGGGTTCAGTCCCAGTGCGCGGCACCTTGGGCAAGAGTCTTCTACTATAGCCTCGGGCCGACCAAAGATTTGTAAGTGGATTTGGCAGACAGAAACTAAAAGAAGCCCGTCGTATATATGTATGTGTGTGCATGCATGTGTGTGTGTGTGTGTGTGTTTGTATGTCTGTGTTTGTCACCCCAACATCGCTTGACAACCGATGGTGGTGTGTTTACCTCCCCCTAACTTAGCGGTTTGGCAAAAGAGACCAATAGAATAAGTACTAGGCTTACAAAGGATAAGTTCTGGGGTTGATTTGCTCGACTAAAGGCAGTGCTCTAGCATGACCACAGTCAGATGACTGAAACAAGTAAAAGACTAAAAGAAAAAGTGAGTAATCATGTAAAAGTTGTTGATGTCGTTGTTGTTGTTACTGTCACTGTCTTTCAAAGTTTTTCAGTATTTGGGAAGAATGTATTCTATGAATTGTTTGCTATACTCTTAATTTTCT
>NC_043010.1:3081026-3083526 GCF_006345805.1 Octopus sinensis | reverse complement strand
TACATATATACATTCTTGCATCTATGTACATATATGTATATGTATGTGTGTATATATATATATATACACATACATATATATACATATATATATATACACACACACATATATATGTGTGTGTGTGTGTGCGTGTGTGTGTGTACATGTGTGTATCTATCTATCTCTCTCTATATATACATATGCATATATATGCTATATATACATATCTATATATATTTGAATATGTATTTGCATGTATATATGTATTATGTATATATATATATATATACATATGTATACACACATAGATGTACATGTATATGTATACATATATATATAAATATAAATGTATAGATATAGACATATACATCTACACGAAGAGAGAGAGAGAGAGAGGCAAAAACACACACACATACTGGTACACACACACACATACACACATACTGGTACACCCACACACACACATACTGGTACACACACACATATACTGGTACACATTACCACACACACACACACAACACACACACACACACACACATACTGGTACACATTACCACACACACAACAACACACACACACACACACATACTGGTACACATTACCACACACACACACACACACATACTGGTACACATTACCACACCACACACACACACACACACCCACAAAGAGCGCAGAATGTTCATACCCCCACCCGTGTGGAGGAATTGTAGTTTATTTTAAAATTCCTCACAAGTAAACAGTTCAGATGAAGTGACATTAAAATATTCCAACCCGTTGTGAAATTGTTCTCTAACAACCATTTAACTTGCTTCTTCTTTTATTCTTTCCTTTCTTACTTACTCATCTATTGCCAGTCCTTTTGCTCTTCTAAGTTCAACATTTTTTTAAAAAGAAATCATTTGAAAAATACTTCTTTGTGTATGGATGTTTGCGTGCAGCTTTGTGCATATGCATATATGCATGTGTGTGCCTGTGTTTTTCAATATCTGTATACTCTTTTACTCTTTTACTCTTTTAGTTGTTTCAGTCATTTGACTGCGGCCATGCTGGAGCACCACCTTTAATCGAGCAACTCGACCCCGGGACTTATTCTTTGTAAGCCCAGTACTTATTCTATCAGTCTCTTTTGCCGAACCGCTAAGTAACGGGGACATAAACACACCAGCATCGGGTGTCGAGCAATGCCAGGGGGACAAACACAGACACACAAACACACATGCACATATGTATATATATACATATATACGATGGGCTTCTTTCAGTTTCCGTCTACCAAATCCACTCTCAAGGCTTTGGTCGGCCCGAGGCTATAGTAGAAGACACTTGCCCAAGGTGCCACACAGTGGGACTGAACCCAGAACCATGTGGTTGGTAAACAAGCTACTTACCACACAGCCACTCCTGCGCCTATCTGTATGAGCGTATTTTTGTATATATGTAGCCGTGTGTGTTTCTGTGATGCTCTGGATGTGGTTGGGTGGAGAAATGTAGGTCTGCCTCTGTGTCTGTATGTTTGTCACTGTACGTATATTTATCTGTGCGTGTGTGTGTATACATGTATCTGTGAGTGTTTTTGAATATGTAGTGCACTCCAATCAGGCCTTTTGCGATACCCTTAAACCAGGAAATTTTCAGCACACCATCTTATATACACATGTGTGTGTGTGTGTACATAATCATGCTTCCATCTATGAAATTCACTCATGGGGATATTGAGCAGCCTGGGGCAATAAGATGAGACACTTGACCAAGGTGTTGTGGTTTGGGATTGAACCTGAAACCATGTGGCTGCAAAACAAGCTTCTTAACCACGCAGCCATGTCTGTACTTGAGATTTTAGTTTTACATGGATATAGAGAAATGCATGCCATTGTTTTTGCACCAGTCTGTGAGCAGGAGTATACATTCTGCTGTGTACATGCTTATGTGCATAGTTTGTGTGTGTGTGTGTGTGTAAGAAAGTGTGTGTTGCATATCTAAAACGTGTTTGGTTATACATGGATATAAGGCGGGGGTATGTCATTGTGCTTTTGTGTTTGTTTGAGTGTGTGTGTGTGTGGTGTGTATATCTGTGTATATGTATGACTGTATGTTTGGCTTTTAGACAGATACATATTCGTAGCCTGAATATGCGCGTATGTGTTTGAGTGTGCATATTGATTTGTGTGTGTGTGTGTGCATGTACATGTGTGTGTGTGCATGTACATGTGTGTGTATGTGTTAACATTGAATAAACATGTTTGTATGTATGGGTATATGTGTATATTTGTGCGCATATACCTAAACACACACAACTTCAAGAATATCTATTGATTTTTTATATAGTATGGTGTTGTCTGAGCTTACATACATATATTTGTGTGCATTATGCAGATAGAGTCAAATCACCATCATTATCATCATTTAACGTCTGTTTTCCATGCTGGCATGGGTTAGATGGGTTGGCTGGAGCTGCACCAGGCTTCAGTCATATGTTTTGACTTGGTTCCTATGGATGGATGCCCTTCCTAACACCAAC
>NC_043010.1:3063526-3076026 GCF_006345805.1 Octopus sinensis | reverse complement strand
TTTTCTATGAAAATCCCTATTTTTTACGATATTTTGACTGCTGTGTTGCGATTTTTTTCGTGTATTTCAACCAGAAAATGTTCACTTAAAGAGAATAACCAGCTACATAATGCAAATTTTTACTTTTCAAAAATTCTAATTCTAAAAGGTCAAAACAAACCCGAGCAACTCCAGACGATACTGCTAGTATTATATACATTTATTTCATCATGTGTTAACATCTTTGTATTTCTATATTACATACAGATATATGTGTATTACAGACATTATATTTTACACTTGTTTGAGTCATTGGACTATGGCCATACTGGAGTACTGCCATGCAGAGTTTTAGTCAAACAAATTGACCCCAGTAATTAGTATTTTAGAGCCTGGTGCTTAGTCTATCAATCTCTTTTGCTGAACCATTAAGTTACAGGGCTGTAAACAAACCAACACAGGTTGTCAATTGGTCATTGGGGACAAACACAAATGCACACATATAAGATATATATATATATACATACAGAAACTGGAACCATGTGTTTGTGAAGCAGACTTCTTACCCCACAGCCATACCTGTGCCTATGATAATACTTGTATTAATAATACCCATATATGTGCTTATATATATATTTGTATTACATACATAGACGCAGGAGTGGCTGTGTGGTAATTAGCTTGCTAATCAACCACATGGTTCCGGTTTCAGTCCCACTGTGTGGCATCTTGGGCAAGTGTCTTCTGCTATAGCCTCGGGCCGACCAAAGCCTTGTGAGTGGATTTGGTAGACAGAAACTGAAAGAAGCCTGTCGTATATATGTATATATATATGGTTGTGTGTGTGTGTGTGTGTGTGCGTATGTTTGTGTGTCTGTGTTTGTCCCTCTAGCATTGCTTGACAATCGGTACTGGTGCGTTTACGTCCCCGTCACTTAGCGGTTCGGCAAAAGTGACCGATAGAATAAGTACTGGGCTTACAAAGAATAAGTCCCGGGGTCGATTTGCTTGACTAAAGGCAGTGCTCCAGCATGACTGAATCAAGTAAAATAGTAAAAGAGTAAAAGAGTATATATATATATATATAATATATATATATATATAATATATATATATATATTATATAATTCGAGACAAAACCACTATTTTTAAAACCAAAACAGGAAAGACTTAATACATAAAATTTTAATATAAATTAAATGATACTGATTAGAAGATCGAAAATCCACCTGAAGATTGTCGGTAGCAGACATGAAACATTTGTAGTGGCGGTTTATTTAATTTATATTAAAATTTTATGTATTGATTAAGTCTTTCCTTGTTTGGTTTTAAAAATAGTGGTTTTGTCTCGAATTATAGATATAACTTTTACTATAAAATTGGATTTAACCCTAAATCTGATTTTTCCCTGTAATTTTGGATTCATTCCCTAATATTTATTATATATATATATATATGTATATATATATATATATATACATATACATACATATCTACACACACACACACACACACACATATTTAGTGGTACATATGTATAGTTGGGAAACAGAGAGATAGAGAAAACTGATAGTTTGCGTGAATTTGTGTATGTACGTTCATTTGTTCCATTCATGCATTTGTGAGTTTAGGGATGTGTATTTCTATGTGTGTGCATGTGTGTTACATAGCTTCATGTTGTGGGTGTTGGTGAGAAATGGAAAAGGAAAAGGAAGTTGAAAAATTAAGGGTGGGAGACAAAGCTCACATGACTGCATATATAAATGTATAAATGGAAACATGCATGCACGTGTGTGTGTGTGGATATGTGTATTGATTTATGCTGATCTATGTATAAGCTTATATATTGATTCACTGAATGCAGACATATGTGTAACATGATAGAGAAGTGATGTATGTGTGTGTATATATATATATATATATATATACTTACATAGATATACACACACACATATATATACAAATATTGTGTATATATATATATATATATATAGTTAATCCAAACAAGAAAACACAAAAAAAACACAGCGCGAGGACGTGGAACAAATATAGTATTATTGGACGCTCAGATGCATTTATGTATGTATGCAATGTATGTATGTATGTATATTACACACACACACTCACATATATATCCTTTCAGCTTTAAGAACTTCTGTGTATATTGATCTATCTTCCAGTGTATGTATGTTCATATGTGCACGCATGGTAGGGTGAATGGGTACAATGAAATTTGAGAGCCATTTTGTATATGGTGAACTTGTGGTAGTGTGCACATATATTCATATATATTATATATATATATATATAATGTATATATATAATATTATATGTGTGTGTGTATTTATATATATACATATATATATATATATATATATATATATTATATATATATATATATTATATATATTATATATTATATATATATATATATACATATACATATATATACACACACTTATATATATTATTACATTATATATATGTGTTTCCACTCATACAGACATGTATATATAAATAACTATATGTGTATGTGTTATGCATATATATATATATATATTATATATATATTATATATATATATATAACTATAGACACACATATTATTGTGATTATTGGAATGTTGTGTGCCTTAGAGTGACTACTTGTTTGATCCCAGACTGGAATCTTCAGTCGAAACATCAAACTAGTAGTCACTAAGAGGCATTGAACTTTTTAATACTCTCTATAAAATTGTTACACCAGAAATCTATTGAGAGAACATTTTTCTTTAGGGAAATGACATCTAGTACACTATACTATACTTTTATATGCATACATATATATATATATATTCATATATGTATATGTATTTACATATATATTTATAAATATATATACATAGATATGTATATATATTTACATATATACATACGTATATATGTGTATCTCTATGTGTGGATGGACATGGCTTAGGGTTTAGGGTGCTGAACTCATAATTGCAATGTAGTGCTTTCAATCCTTGTATTGGGTGATGCATTCTGTTCTTGAGCAAAAAAACTTCCTTTCATGTTGCACCAATCCACTCAGTTGTAAATGGCTGAGCCTGCAATGGACTTGCATTCTGTTCTGGCTGAATGTTGGCCTGCCTGCCTAGCGAGTGGGATAGCATCATTCAAAAGCTAAAACAATGCAAAATACATTTTGACCAGTGGTGTATGATCATGCTGAATTATCTGGTCGATACTGTATATATATATATTATAGAAACGTTAGCATGTCGGGTGAAATTCTCAGCGGTATTTCCTCTGTCTTTGTGCTCTGAGTTCACATTCTGCTGAGGTCGACTTTGCCTTCATCCTTTTGGGGGTCGATAAATTAAGTACCAAATGTGCACTGGGGTCAGTTTAATCGACTGGTCCCCTCCCCCACAATTTCAGGCCTAGAGTAGAAAAAAAAATATATATATATATTTATATATAAATGTATATTATTATGTATATATATATATATATATATATATATATATAATATATAAATATATAAAAAATATATATAGAGAGAGAGAGAGATAAATAGATAGATATATGAGTAAGTACATAAATGCTAAACAAGGTGAAAAGATACCACTTGAATACTGAGGGCAATTGTCACAACAGTCCGGCAAATGGGAATATGAAACTCTGAGTGACAGTTATTGTAGTGTTTTTGCAACTTTAATAAAAAAGTATATATATATATCATCATCATCATCATCGTTTAACGTCCATTTTCCATGCTAGCATGGGTTAGATGGTTCAACCGGTCTCTGGGAAGCCAGGAGGCTGCACCACGCTCCAGTCTGATTTTGTAGTGTTTCTACAGCTGGATGCCTTTCCTAATGCCAACCACTCCGTGAGTGTAGTGGGTGCTTTTTCCGTTCCACTGGCACAGGTGCCAGGGAGGCTGGCAACAAGCACAATCGGTTGGTGCTTTTTACGTGCCACCGACACAGAAGCCACTCTTCTGGGTCAACATTTGGCAGGCTCTCCTCCTCCCATTCATTCTCTACATTCAGCAGTCTCTCATAATGGCTTCTCCAAGCCTCTTTCTTTTGAGAAACATCGAAAGCAAGTGCACCATCATCCATGCGGACGCATTTCTCTCCTGTGACATCACAATTTTCTCTCACACACTGTCTAGCAATCCAAAACACACGCATATATATACATACATATATATCTAAATATACACACATACATATGCACATTCATATACATATGTATATAAAGGAATATATATGTGTGTGTGGGTGTGTACATACACACTCATATATATATATATATATATATATATATATATATGTATGTATGTATATTTGCCTGATATATGTTGATATGTTAGAGACTAGAAAATGTACACATACCATTTAAGATAATAGAGGCAGGGGCACATTTTCAATGAAATGTTTTCAATTAAGCACCATTTATGACCAAAATGTTATCAGCTGATTTCATATAGAATTAGATTTTCCTAAACAGAAGGTTTGATTAAATCAATCTCAGACATGGTTGAATGAAAGTGTAATGCCTGAGATTTTTTGCACTGAAAGTGCAGTGCAAATTAAAACATCAGGTCTCATAAACAAAGAATCTTTGGTTGTATAAAATAATATAACACAAAGCTATATATATATATAAATGTGTGTGTGTGTGTTTGTGTGTGTGTGTGTGTGTGTATACAAACATAAAATTAATATAGACAGCTGTGTGCAATGTTTTACCAAAAAGGAAAATTATAATTGTGACTAAATATGACTAGAGTGCTAGAACACCTACATTGCTTGAAATAAGAGCTGAAAAGCTCTGATGTTGTAGTTAAAGCACATCAATGTATACATATGTACTGACAGGGATTGTAATCGCTCAAAAGGACCGGTCGAGAATTCTCTATACTAATTGATCAATGTAGACAATTCTTGACTGGTACTTTAAATAGAGAGACAGACAGATAGTTGGACAGACAGACAGATACATATATATAGATAAGTTTCTTTATTGGCCACACAGTTTGTTTCTTTCGTTGTTCGAAAAAATTTCGTTTTCTATGTTTTTGTTTTTTATGTTCTCGTTTCTCATTCTGTCCTCGTTTTTTTGATGTTCTGTACCCATATATGCATGTATATATACATATATATGTAGGTATGTACATATATGTATGTATATATGCATATATTTATATATTATTTATATTATTATTCATATATATATAAATATCTATATGTATTCGGACCCTTCTGTCTAGCAGTCGCCATGATAGATTGGTAGCCACTACACACATTGTTTTCTTGTCTCCTTGTTTTTTTCTGTGTCCCTTTCTGTAGAAGAGCGTAGGCTTGAAACGTAAAAGACTCTTTCAATTCCTGAACGTTATACTAATACATTTGTTTGTTTTGTACACCACCTGTCTTCATCTTTTGTTGTTTTTTTCGTGAACTCTCCATATATATATATATATAATATATATATATATATTATTGAAATGGATAAATGAATTATCTTGTTACGGATTATTCAAATGATAACTGATACCTGGGTAGCAAAAATCACAAAAGAAAAATCACGGTTGAGGTTACGACCATGGGGTCTCAAACCCGTGTCTTAGTGCGGGAATTTGAAGTTTTATATATTAGTGTAGGAAGAAATGGAGCTGAACGAAGATTTAACAAAATTCCTTTTTATTATTTTCTACATATGTTTCAAAGGCTGTAGAAAATAATAAAAAGGAATTTTGTTAAATCTTCGTTCAGCTCCATTTCTTCCTACACTAAATATATATATATATATATATATATATATATATATATAGTGTAATAAATAAAATATAATATATATATATATGTATGTATGTATGTATGTATGTATAATATTTATAATATTCAAATAAGATTCAGATAAAACCTTGTAGAAATAGAATGCAAAGCTAGATTAAAATCATTAACAAGAGACACTGCACATCACTTGCTGACCTGGTTTGGAAACCTAAGGAAGAAAAAGTGCAACATCACACAGACAATAATGAAAAATGCATATCCACACAACATGTTCTCAAGATCTTGCAATCTCTGTTCTAAGGTGATGTTATGCATTTTAATGTGTATAGGTAAACTTGTGAATAGGTACTCTGAAAGATTTATTTGATGCAACCACAGGCTAAAATGCTCATTTTTGTAGTTCTGCTAAGACAATTAATGTTTGAAACTCTATTGATACCATCTGCTCTTTTTTCATTTTCTGTTGTTAATTCAATTTTTCTTCACCATATTGTATATATTTATCTCTGGTTTTAAAAATAGCAGGTATGTGTGTATATATATATATATATATATATATACATCAAACTATATACATCATCTTGTATGTGGTTTGAACCTAGGCTAAGAATATCTTATAGAAATGTATACATGTCCATATCTAAATAAATAGGAGTGAATATATTCTATTTTACTCCTATGTCAGCATATTAAATTATATTTTATTTTATTTAACTTTATCATATTGTATATCTTTTCTGTTTTTATAAACTGTAAGAATGCATGTAAGAATTGTACACATGTGCATATACAAATAGATATATTCAAATTTACAAAAATATATATCTTTTATTTTCTATTTTACATTCCTTTATTTCTATCTCTAAAAATAGTAAGTATGTATATAGGAAGTGTATACAGAATGTATATAATATGTGTATACAGAATGATGGAATGGGCTTAAAATACCTTTTTTTTTACCTAATTATACTGTATAACAATGAAAAAATAAATGGAAATGAGAATAATCTTTTCTAGGGGTATTTTGCGTGTAGATCACGAATATAACACCTGTTTCTTTCTGTGACCCTCCAGTTTCATGTAAATTACCATCTTACACACGTTAAGTACACTGATGATTCTGTAGAAATTGAGTGCAAACAGGGTTGGGCTGAAATTGACAACTCTAAAAGTTATGAATGGATTTTGATAGAATTTTAATGGGGTATTCCTAAGGCCAACCTAACCTATGAAAATTATAAAAAGTACACTCAATATCATTGAGAGAAGGTAGTAGGCGGAGACTTACAGAAACAATATTAAGAAACGAAGTAATAGGATGGAAAGATAAAAATTAGTGTCAGGAAATTTATTGAGAGAGAGTCAGAGAGTTGTAATGATTGCAGGATAGGTTGAGTGGGTGATAAGACGCTACTCTACTTCATGTTATATAGGTGGATAGAAGTGTAAATGAAGAAGAGCCAAGATGGTTCTGACAAGGAGCCTGAGTGTATATTCCAAATAACATGCTCAAGTGAACGTGGAGCAAAAGATTCAAATGAAGTTGAATAAAGTTTGTAGGGTGAAATCCTTCCCTGCTCATTCGGAAAGTTATAGAAAAATGTTGTTGCAAGATATAGGTAGTGGAGGCATTCAACTTTCACTTACCTCACAATTATGGATGGCATAGTACAATGAAAGGAAGGAGAGATGCTGGAGAGACAAGTGGATATAGAATGGGTACAGATGTATCTATCTCTATATATAGAAAGATAGATTAGCTAGATATAGATGTAGATAAACGCATATATAAACACACACACACACACACACACACACATACTTACATATCTACATGTATACACATACAAACATAAATGTATAGATTTACATACATATCATAACATATATACATACATATATATATGTGTGTGTGTATTTGTGTCTGTGTGTAAGTACAAACTCATATGTATACAAGCACATATACATGTATGTTTATATATACATATACATATATATATTGATTAATTTAGCTTGCATGTGCAATGCACATGAACTGATTATGTATGGGTAAATTCGTGCACTAATCATATATATGAGTGTTTGTGTCTTTGTTTACTATTGTGAGCATGTATTTATACATTCTTGTGAAAGTGTTTGCATGCATCTATGCTTATATACTTATAATAAGTATTGATATCCATGCACAAACATATATTTGTCTCTTCTATGCAAGGACATACACATGGTGTGTGTGCTGATTAGTTTCCATTGTAGATATTAAGGAATATATTGAATGTGAAAGCAATTAAGTTCTATAGAACTTGTGATAACTTAATCTTGCAAGCATCTGCTTGATAATTGGAAGATTAAGAGTTCAGTCTTTACCTATGAGTTAACCTCCATGCTGCTGATGACTTGACTAATATGCAACCAGAGCATGAGCCTGCCAGCCAGCCTATGGGTAGCATTGTCAGTTGCTTCACTTTTGCCATTCCTCACAGATACACTTAAACATTTTATAGCCTTTATAGATCAATGAGTCTAAATGTTTCTTAGAACTGCTCAGATCAATTAAGCCAATGCTTAAATTAGACAAGATTTTCATGTTGTCCAATGTATGATGAGATTGAAATCTTCCTGTATAGAACCCAATATATTGAAAGTAACATTCCCCAAATGATTTGGTACTTATTCAGCAACATCTCACTGAAAAGAGCAATTAAGGGGGCTGGCTATTTGATTTGCAATCTCCAAATTCTTTCAAATTACACTTTGCCAAATTAAAAAAAAAATGGACATATGAGAAACTGAAGTCTTGGCAATACAAAAATAATGAGATGATTCAGTGTGGAACAACTTTAGTCATATGTCCTTTAAAGCTAAGGTGATCTGGGGCTCAGCATCAATCTCAACCACTGAAATATTCAGTTCAACTTATATTCTAGAATTGAACTATATAGCTATGGCTGTGTGGTAAGTAGCTTGTTTACCAACCACATGGTTCCAGGTTCAGTCCCACTGCGTGGCACCTTGGGCAAGTGTCTTCTACTATAGCCTTGGGTCGATCAAAGCCTTGTGAGTGGATTTGGTAGACGGAAACTGAAAGAAGCTCGTTGTATATATGTATTTATATATGTGTGTGTATGTGTTGGTATGTCTGTGTTTGTCCCCCCAAACTCGCTTGACAACCGATGCTGGTGTATTTACGTCACTGTAACTTAGCGGTTTGGCAAAAGAGACCGATAGAATAAGTAGTAAGCTTGCAAAGAATAAGTCCTGAGGTTGATTTGGTTGACTAAAGGTGGTGCTCCAGCATGGCCACAGTCAAATGACTGAAACAAATAAAACAGTAAAAGAGTAAAGGAGAATTGATAGAGCATTAATTTATTGTATATTTGTTATATCTTTTATCTCTTTTATGCTTAAGTCCTTAAGGTATAAAGGTATGTAGGACAGACTTAAATTAAATAACAAAAGAAATTTGGTGCAATGTATCAATTTGTTGGGCACCCACTTTTCACAGATACATTCATACACACAAACATACTCATATACTTACACCCACCCATATGATGTCTAGAAAAGTTACCAGTTTCAATGAGATGGTTCATTCTCCACTCTTATCCCTTAATACTATAATAAGAGATGCTATGACACCACACAGCATATTCTACCCTATGGTAATGCAAAAATCAAAGTACTTTGAGCCCCAATTGATGTAGATGTTCCATTAAACAATTATCTTAAAGATAATAATAATAATAATAATAAAAAAATAATAATAATAATAATAATAATAATAATAATAATAATATAATAATAATAATAAACCTTTCTGCTAAAGGCACAAGGCCTGAAATTTGTGAGGAGAGGAGTAGTTGATTACATTGATTCCAATGTTTTACTGGTACTTAATTTATTGTGGTCAATGAAGAGAGTAAACAGGATACCAATAGTAATTGGTGCACTTTTTCCTGATTATTCAGTCCATGCCAAGAAGGCAAACCTTTTGCAACAATTCTACTGGGTACTCTATTCCAATTTCATTATTCCTCTTCATGTCTTCTAATACTGTTCCCAAGGATCCAGCAATAATTCAGCACTCAACTACCAGCACAGCTGAAAAAGATTGATGTAAGTGTGAAGATAGAACACCTACAAAAGTCACCATTGCTTGGAACTGCAAGAATTCTTTGCAGGGTTCTTGAAGCATGACCAGTAAACAAGTGGCATCTTGGTCTACTGGCTGTGGACAGCTGATACTTTCCATCATACCCAGCAAAATAAGCTGTGAGTTTTCATATGATAATAATAATTGAAGTGTTATCATGTACATTGTTTTGTCTTGGTTTAAAAGATGGGTTACAGCAAATATTCTGCTCAATACCACAGATTTGCTTGTCAGTTGTTTGACCTTAACCAGTTGAGCATGTCCCTTGGTGGCTGACGATATGTGCATCTCTGATCATGAGCAGAAGTAGCGGGGGAGCATCATAGCCATGTGTTGAGAGGGATTCTTTGGAATTTGAATAATTTACCTTTGGAAACATGGGTGTTTCATTCAGCATCCTTAAACAACCCTTATTCAGGGACCTTTTGAGCAGGATGGTCTAACTGAAGAAAATTCTAACTGGGCCCCACCTGCAAGGTCATGCATATGTTTATCTTGATATGAAATCACCATCCCATGCACATATGGTTGTGATGCATGTGCCTGGTGTACCCTTATCAGACGGGTAGTCATGACGGGTATACTGAGCTTCGTATATTTTACCCCAGTGTCACTTTGATGGCATGCACTGCTCTCTAACTCAATAATAATAATAATAAGAAGAAGAAGAATAAGAATAAGAATAATAAGAATAAGAATAATAACAACAACAATAATAATAATGTAATATGAATAAATAAAAATGTCAAATGTTTTGATGCCTGATTTTTTGGCCCATCCTGTATAATACTCAATCAGCAAAATACTTATAATTCTAAGCTAATGAATTCCTATTGTATTTGACAAGGAGTATTCAATTGCTTGAGTGAGCTACATACAAATTCTATTATCATATGAGTAGCTAAATTAGAAATCATCATCTAAACATCAAAAATTATTATCATATAAGTAGCTGATTATTTGCCAGACAAATGTTCACTTAATGCAGTTCTCAGACAGAATCAACAATGATATGATTTGAATTACATATGTAATCCATTGAGCAAGCTTACAAAGTGTTTCTGCCTACAAAGAGTTTCTGCCTTCACCCACAATACTTGGGTCAATGCAAAGTTATGGTGAAGGCACTTGCCCAATATGCCATGCTGTGGCCCAAACCTGTAACCTTGTTAGTGTGAAGCAAACATATTTTTCCATTCAGCTACACTGCAGCATATGGTCAGTAATTATTACTCTGTGAGAAACATGGGGCCAGTTTCCCTAGTTTCCCTGGTGTGTATACTCCTCTCTGGACAGGATGTGGGTTCATCGAAGGATGACTCATTTTAATCTGCTGAATAGACTGGGGCAGCATGAAATGAAATCTTTGGCTTAAGAACACAATGCATCACCCAGTTCAGGAACTGAAACCACAGTGGAGGCGCAATGGCTCAATGGTTAGGGCAGCAGACTCATGGTCGGAGGATCGCGGTTTCGAT
This sequence comes from Octopus sinensis, assembly GCF_006345805.1. NCBI lineage: Eukaryota > Metazoa > Mollusca > Cephalopoda > Octopoda > Octopodidae > Octopus > Octopus sinensis. The sequence goes on along the minus strand of NC_043010.1, from coordinate 3,064,625 downwards.
TCCCAGACTGGGCATTGTGTGTGTTTATCGAGCAAAAACACCTAAAGCTCCACGAGGCTCTGGCAAGGGGTGGTTGTGACCCCTGTTGTACTCTTTCACTCCAACTTTCTCTCACTCTTTCTTCCTGTTTCTTATCCCCGACTTCCTATGCAACCGCTGAGCCTGGATGTGCATTCATCCATCTATCGATGCTCTCGGTGTCGGGGGTTGACCTGCTTTCTTTTCTGCAGGTCTTACGAATAGCAAAGGACCACGTTTTGAACTTCTCCCATCTTACAAGCTCTGGGACGAAGACCGTTCGCTCAACAGCAACAGCAACTGAAATCACAATCTTACAACTGTGTGTACAATACCACAACCACTAAGTCATGTGCCCCCACATACCACATCATATATTATGCTGCCAAGTAACCCATACATATAACTAAACAGGACACAGAATATATACATGCATGTGTCTGCATATGAATATATTATGCCTGGTGTGTGCATATACATATGTATGTCTATATAAACCAGATACTTAGCAATCATGTAATAACATTTCACAATACACTTTTCCAAATAGATGTTGAAAGTACGCTGCCAAAGATCCAGAATTCTAAGATAAAACTGCCAAACTAAAGAATGGTCTATTTAACATGAATCTTAAAAGTCATGGAACAGTAGTATTATTCATCTACTATTTTATAACATTATTTCCACTCTATACAATATATTTGTGTTGTGTCTTCATGAATACATACAATGTATGTATACAAATATATGTATATATACATATGAATATATATTCTTTTATTCTTACCCTTGTTTCAGACATTAGACTGTGCCCATGCTGGGGCACTGCCTTGTAAAGCTTTTAGTCAAACAAACCAGCCTCGAGTATTTATCTTTTTAAGCCTGGTACTTATTTTATCAGTCTCTTTTGCTAAACCACTAAGTTACGTTGACATAACAAACTAACACTGGTGGTCAAGGGGTGATGGGGGACAAACACAGTCACACACACACACACACACAAACACACTCAGACACACACACACAAACACACTCAGACACACACACACACACACACACAATGACCCTCTTTCTGTTTCCA
>NC_043010.1:3028526-3056026 GCF_006345805.1 Octopus sinensis | reverse complement strand
AAGGGCTAATCTTGCATTAACCCTTTAGCATTCAGTTTATTCTGTTAAATGTGATAGTTATTCATTCATGTTGATTTGCATTAATCGTGCATTAATCTTGTATCTTCAAGGTTCTGATGACAGAGTAGATAATTTTTAGAATGACATTGTAGGGTGTGAGTGAGGGGCCAGATTCGGCCAATTTCAACATAAAACAGGTGGATTATTTGGGCAGGTTTAAACATGGTCGGTTTAAATGCTAAAGGATTATTAAAGATAATTAAAGAAAATTAAAATACCATAAATGTCAGTGATTCACTTATGGTATTAAACAACCAGCTGATGAGTAAAATAAAGGATAAAAATATAACATTTATATGAAGAAGTACCAAATATTATACAAATCAGAATAACTTATTGATGAAGGATTCTGTAGAAGATGTTAATGAATAGTCATTTATTTGCTCATGGCAAATCAAATTTGCTCCACTTAATTACAGATATTTGTACTTTCTAGTTGCTATCACAGGTCATTGTTAGTTTCCTCAAATTCTACTATTTTATTTTAACTGGATGAATGGTAAAATATTGTTAATTAGCAGAGTGGCATACCACCATCCCCCCTCCCACACACACACACATTTAAAAGGTACTGATCTGGAAATTTGAGTTTCCTCTTTCTACAGTTGTATTAAGTGCCCTGTCATGACCCATACTATGTTTTGGGCCTGATAGAGCTCAGGCCTTAACAGGCACATGTGTGTGTATGTGTGTATGCACACCCACACACACATATAGATATATATGTACAAATATATATACATATATATGATAGGCTTCTTTTAGTTTCCACCTATGACCTATGGTGATGAAAATCTATCTATCTGTTCATCTCTCTCTTTCTCACCCTCACTCTCTCTCTCTCTCTATATATATATATATATATAAATATGTATATATATATATATATATATATATACACACACATATATATATATACATACATATATATATATGCCGAAAGGATGAAAGGCAAAGTCGACCTTGGCGGAATTTGAACTCAGAATGTAGCGGCAGACAAAATACCGCTGAGCATTTCACCGGGTGTGCTAACATTTCAACCGCTTATACGCTTATTCAATAAACCTGGTAGTTCAGTTAATTGAACTAACATGCATGTGGCTGAGCACACCACAGACACATGTATCCTTAATGTAGTTCTCAGGAAGGTTCAGTATGACATGGCTGGCCTTTTGAAATACAGTACCTGTATTTCAAAGGGCCAGCCATGTCACCGTCGTCTATGTCACACTGAATTTTCCTGAGAACTACATTAAGGACGCATGTGTCTGTGGTGTGCTCAACCACATGCACGTTAATTTCATGAGCAGGGTGTTACGCTGATTGGAGCAACGGGAACCCTCATCATCATAACCGACAGAGTGCCTGTCTGTCTCCTCTGTCTCTCTATTAATATACACACACACACATATGAACGTATGTGTTTACATAAATGTATGCATAAATATATTTATACACACACACACAGACATACGCAGGAGTGGCTGTGTGGTAAGTAGCTTGCTAACCAACCACATGGTTCCGGGTTCAGTCCCACTGCATGGCATCTTGGGCAAGTGTCTTCTGCTATAGCCCCGGGCCGACCAATACCTTGTGAGTGGATTTGGTAGACGGAAACTGAAAGAAGCCTGTCGTATATATGTATGTGTGTGTATGTGTTTGTCCCCCTAGCATTGCTGGTGTGTTTACGTCCCCGTCACTTAGCGGTCTGGCAAAAGAGACCGATAGAATAAGTACTGGGCTTACAAAGAATAAGTCCCAGGGTCGATTTGCTCGACTAAAGTCAGTGCTCCAGCATGGCCGCAGTCAAATGACTGAAACAAGTAAAAGAGTAAAAGAGTATACATATACATGCTGCTATATATATATATGGATTTTAGAAAGAACTTACAACCATAAGAGTTTATCTGTTCAATTGACTGAACAACCAGGATTATTGAATAAGTGTATAAGTGGTTGAGTATTCCATAGACATGTGCATCCTTAATGTAATTTTCAAACAAAATCGGTACGATGCCATGTAAGAAGTGTTGGACCTTCAATTTACAGGTACAATCCATCTGCTGGGCTTTTATACAATTTCTGTCTACATCAGAACGTAATAGATTTTACGATAAAATACAGTAATAGACAAGAAAACAAATATTCATTGGGTTTAAAGCAAGCACGTATATATATATATATATGGAAGTGTGTGTGTGTGTGTATATATATATATATATATATATATATTATATATATATATATATATATATATATGTATATATATATATATGTATATATATATGTATGTATATATATATAGATATACATATACATATATATACACATATATATATATATAGGTGTGTATGTATGTATGTTTGTATGTATATAAGTATGTATATACACATATTTATATTTATCTACTTACATCTGTGTATATATACATGTGTGCATATGTATTTTTTTTATATAACAATAAAATATTATTAAATGATTTATTTTCATTTCCTTGAGGGCACCAGTAAAAAACATTACATTATGAAACATTACAATATAATATAATAATGGACAAAATAAAATTGATGAGAAATTATAAATGGAATTACACAAAAGTACATGTGGCAGCCCTCTCTCTTGCACATTCACACACACACACACACACACACACACACACACTGACACACATACATTCACATGCCTACACATGCATTTAACTGCTACTACTACTACTACTACTACTACTGCTACTACTACTACTACTACTACTACTACTACTACTACTACTACTATAACTACTGCTACTGCTGCTGCTGCTGCTACTACTACTACTACCACTACTACTTACAACAACAAAAGAATAAATTTGACTCTTCGAGTGTGAAAACATTGTTTTTGCTTCTCCCTTCAAAGCACATTGATTCAAGCATTACCAAATATAATTTTCTTTGGAATATTTTTAAAAACCTACAATTGTCTAAGGAGAGGCTGTCTTTCATTCCCAAGGATAGACAACAGACTAGAAAAAAAATCAGTCTTTTTTCACAAATTTAAAAAATTTTGTTGTGTCTGGGGAGAGTCATTTTCTTTTTGCGCCTTACAATGGAACACACTCACCAGTAAAATTTCCATTTATTTCATATTTTTATTCTCCTAAAATTTTCGTTGTGTCTTGCAACCTTTTCAATAGTGTGTTACATTGTAAGGCACAAAAAGAAAATGACTCTCCCCAGGCACAACAGAATATGCTTCAACACACGAACTCGTATAAAGAATCTTGCAAACCAAATCCAAAATCGAAATTTAAAAATTTGGTTCACACGCTTTACATTTTCATATCTAAAATGGTTATTACACATAATTATGCTACACAACAAAACACTACGACAGTTAAAAAATAATACAGAAGCAAAACATACAACTGAATGTATAATAAGAAAACAACAAACATTATAGTGAACAATTAACGATAAACGTCACCCTTTTCAAGCCTAGCCAGGCTCATGGGCCCAGTTTCCCGGTTTCTGTGGCGTATGTGTTCCCCACAGTTGGACAGGACGCCAGTCCATCGCAGTGTTACTCAAGAAATAGGAAGAGAGGGAGAGAGTGAGAGAATGTTGTGGTGAAAAAGTACAACAGGGGCCTCGTAGAGCTTTTAGGTGTTTTCGCTCAATAAACACACACAGCGCCCAGTCTGGGAATTGAAACCACGATCCTCTGACCCCGAGTCCGCTGCCCTAACCACTGAGCCATTGCACCTCCACATAGTGAACAATTAGTGGAGGAAAATGCTCCAAATACTCAATTATTTGGAAGACAATGACAGTAATAACAATAATAGTATCAGCAGCACTTACATAAAATCAAATATCGTGGTTGGTTCATATAGAAACTGTGTGAAGGTAAACTTTCCTTTAATTCAAAACGAACTGATGGAACTTTTCTTTACCGCAGCAGTAGTAATTTTACCTTGTCCTTATTCTTAGTGCAAGCTTTGAAGAGTGCAGTTCTATTTTAACAGTCATTTTTTCTCAAAGCTATAATAGAAGTAACAAATAAGCATATTCAGCATATTTTGCTTCATGAGTTCAATAAAAGCAACAATGCAATGGAAAACGTGAGGAATATTAATGTAGTATATGGGAATAGGACAATAAGCATAAGCCAGTGTCAATGGTGGTTCCAAAAATTCCGAGCCAGAAACTACAGCCTAGAAGATGAACCTTATCCTGGAAGATCTGTAGAGCTCAATGAGAACATTCTGCAAACCCTGGTGGAACAAAATCTTATTGTAACTGTTGAGGACCAAGCAGAGAATCTTGGATTTGGTCATTCAATCATTCATCTACACCTGTGTGCCATCGTAAAAGTCAGCAAATTGAGTCAATGGGTTCCTCACAAACTTTTTGATTCTAATTGTGCACTGAGACTGAATTCGTGCTCTACTTTGAATGAACCTTTTTTTTAACCAAAGAGTGACTGGTGACAAGAAATGGGTCCTCTATAAAAATGTCAAGTGCCAAAGATAGTGGGTAGGGAAAGGAAAAACTCTGTCAACCCCGGCTTGAGAAAATCTTCACCCACAAAAGATGTTGTTATCAGTTTGATGGGATATGAAAGGTTTAGTCTACTTTGAACTTTTAAAGCCAAACCAAAAGATAACAAAGGAAATCTACTGCGAATAGCTTGGGTGGCTCAAGTCATTGCTAGAAGAAAAACGACCATCTTTGGTTTCAAGACGAAAGGTGTTCTTCTATCGGGGTAATGCTTTGCTACATGCAATGAAGATGACATTCCATAGGCTGGAGCAGTTTGAATGTGAAACGATGTCCCTCCCACCATATTCGCCAGACATTGCCCCATCTGATTATTCTTTATTCTGCAGTCTTCACACTCATTTGAATGGGAAAAAAAAGAACTCTATAGACAAGGAATATTTTTCATCATATACAGGTGAATTTTGGAAGAGAAGCCTTGCAAGTCTACCAGATAGATGGAAGAGCATTGCAGAAAATAGAAAGTATATTTTAGATTAAAAAAGAACTTCATTTATCTTAATTTTAAAAAATAAAAGAAGTATAAAAAATCTGCATTATTTATGGGATGTCCCAATATATATATAAATATAAATATACATACATATGTAAATGTTATCAACATTATATATTTGTTTGTTTATTTGGTACCAGAGTAACAGTAATTTATGGTCAACATTAGAAAGGTGTCATTTACACACATGATCTCAGATAGTATTGAATGTCTCCGTTTATGTGTTAAACTAGAAATATTTTGGAAAGTCTTGCAAATAGAAACCATTCTACAGATTAGCTTAATTTAGTACAAATGTGAAATAGTTTTTCTAGGTTACATTACAAGTATTTTGTTACATATGTGAATGCATCAGCAACTAGAATTGTTGAGGGAAAATTATGATAATCACAGTACAAAAGCTGAAAAATTTTACATAGGCACAGGAGTGGTTGTGTGGTAAGTAGCTTGCTTACCAACCACATGGTTCCAGGTTCAGTTCTACTGCATGGCACCTTGGGCAAGTGTCTTCTACTATATCCTCTGGCTGACCAAAGCCTTGTGAGTGGATTTGGTAGACAGAAACTGAAAGAAGCCTGTCGTATATATGTATATATATATATATATATATATATATATATATATATATATATATGTATATATATATATATATGTATGTATGTATGTGTGTGTATATGTTTGTGCGTCTGTGTTTGTACCCCCAACATCGCTTGACAACCGATGGTAGTGTGTTTACGTGTGTAACTTAGAGGTTCAGCAAAAGAGACCAATAGAATAAGTACTAGGCTTGCAAAGAATAAGTCCTGAGGTCGATTTGTTCGACTAAAGGCGGTGCTCCGGCATGGCCGTAGTCAAATGACTGAAACAGTAAAAGAGTAAAGAGTATTGGATTTGATGTTGATTTTCTCCATTTTGGCTATTTACATATGCTGGAGAGCTCTTCTCTTGAACAAGGCACAGTTTGCTTTTGAATATTCACTAGACATATGAGCATGTCTCTATACATATGCGTGTATATGTATGCATGCATACATATGCTATTGTGTGTATGAGTGTGCATATATATATATATATACACACACACACATACCTAGGTATATCTTTATCTGTCTTTTTGTCTCTCTTTCTCTCACTTTCTATCTTTCTGTATATGTATGTGTATGTGTGTGTGTGTTTGTACATGAATATAGATATAGCTATATCTATCTAGCTATTTATTTATCTATCAATTTATATGGGTACTCACACATGCACACAAACACATGTACACACACACACACACGTGTGAAGAACAAATGGAAAAAGTAGCATTCAACACGTTTGGTTGGAGTAACAACTCAGCTCAAGATGCCTTATGTTGGAGTCTGAGAGAAATTTAAGATGGTTTCTAGGTGTTAAGGCATCTATTAGTCAGCTCAGGTCATGTAGAAATATCAGAATGACATTAGTTGTATTCTTTGTTTTTAGGTTCATGATTCTGGATATGATGTTGACAGGATGCTGGTGCCACTTTGAGAACAAGCTGTTGCATAGTATATTCAGTGACATCAGTTCCTTGAATTAGATATGGCACATGGTATGACAAGCACTAACTTGAAGGGAAGATGTACACAGAACATGCATTTCTTCAGGTGTACAGATAGGGAAAAGTCCACCTCCCTGTTCCACTTCATCTAGAAACTTTGTGATCTTTGAAATATTCTTGACATGGCCTCTCTTTACTTACCTGGAGCATGTAATTGCTAACTGGGTTTCTCTGAGAAACTACACATACTCAAGTAATTACAGTATCTATCATTAGGAAGAATGAACTATCTTATAGTTGTCACCAGCTGTACACCTTATTAATAAACTTCAAGACTCAGGTCACTGACAATACAGATGAACCACCGTGGGCCTAGCTTACCCATACATAAATCCCTGCCACTTGTATACACAACAGCATACTCATCTTACTCATGAAGCTTCAGTTCTAACCCAACTTCATCAAAATGGTTACTCCCATATAAAGACTGTAGCTACTAATGTGTTGAAATGCTACTGAAAGACGACTGGTTTGTGGACTTGTGCCAATATTTTACCCCCATCATATGCAAGGAACTGATGTTACCGAATATACTATGCTACTGCCTGCCACAAAAGTAGTGCCAGAATCATGTAAACACCCTATGTGAACACATAGACCTAAAAGTAAATAAAATACTTTGATAACATTTATACCATGTGACCTGAAATAATCAATAGATACCTAAACAACTTGAAGCCATCAAGAATTTCTTTCAGGCTCTACACTTTATCTCTGAACATCTAAATGAGATTGATGTATGCTATGCAAAACTTTAAGCCTTGTGCAGCTGAGTCAAACTGTTATTATACTTTGATACAGATATATGAGTGCGTGCATATATATATACTCTTTTACTCTTTTACTTGTTTCAGTCATTTGACTGCGGCCAGGCTGGAACACCACCTTTAATCGAACAACTTGACCCCGGAACTTATTCTTTTTTTAAGCCCAGTACTTATTCTATCGGTCTCTTTTGGTGAACCGCTAAATAATGGGGACATAAATACACCAGCATCGGTTGTCAAGCAATGCTAGGAGGACAAACAGACACACAAACACACACACACATATATATATATATATATACATATATACGATGGGCTTCGTTCAGTTTCCGTCTACCAAATCCACTCACAACACTTTAGTCAGCCCTAGGCTGTAGTAGAAGACACTTGCCCAAGGTGCCACACAGTGGGACTGAACCCGGAACCATGTGGTTGGTAAACAAGCTACTTACCACACAGCCACTCCTATATATATATAACAAATGAAAGACAGAATATGGAATATACAAGAATTTATTATTAATCACGACAATTGTTTCAACACATCTAGCAGCGATTCCTCTTGGGTGGGACACTCAACAACTGGTTCAGGAGCATCCATGGTGCAGATGTATCTCATCGGGTGATAAATATATAAATACAACTCGTTAAAAGGACTGTTCCACAATGTAACTTTCTGTTTTGTGGAGAGAAAAACAGTCAGATGGAGGAAATAGCTTCATTTATTTAGAAGATCAAAAATAAAATTGCAGATGACAAAAAGAGAAACGAACATGAAATCCAGTGAGAAAAGTATTGAAAATAGCCATTAAGAGATATGGATGTATAAACGCCCTTGGGCAAGCTGCATGATGCAAGTAGATGCACTCATACAAGCATCTGCAAAAATGTGAGCATATGCACATGTGAGGTTTGGCACACTCATGATCACAAAGTAAGTTAGTTATTTAGTAGGTGTTTATAAGAATGAAGAGGTTAAAAGTAAACTTAAGTCATCCATACCTTAAAGTAAATTAAATTAAGTTAACAGTTACTCAAAATTCATTCTCACTGCATTGTGCAAAAGTACACTTATATGCATCTAGGCATCTCGAGAGTCGTTCAGAAATTCTATTAATTATCTTCTCGTTAGTCCACAGAATAGACAGGGATTCCTTGGAGCAAAGACGGTATCTCCAGGAACTTATATTGTATGGTTTCGCGTACCTTACTATGGACCAATTAATGCTGTTCTTTGTTTTATCCTCCTTCAGTCGGCATACAAATTCTGCCAAAGATGTTGAATGTCTCTTATGGATTGTCTTAAAGCTGGCAACATGGTTACAATATCGATTCTGAAATGAATCAGCCGTCTGCCCAAAGTAAACATAGGGTCCTCTCCTTGTGTGCACAGTACATTTATATACAAAATTTGTACTCATACAGAGATTCATCAAAGAACATTTCAATTTATCTCTGCATGAGCATTTATCATATTTATTTGTATATAAGACAGTCCTCACTCCATTAACCAACGTTGTTACCATGCTAGCTGTACCATGAGTATTTCTACTACTACACCTCAGATCCATTACTAGAAGCAGATAGGTGCTTTCTAATGTGCTAGCTTCTATATACAAGAGGATGCCGGAAAGTTCCTGGCTTAGGGTAAAAGAAAATACAGGAGGATCAGTTAATTACGAATATATTCAATATATCCCCCTTCTCAGATTCACACACCTATTGCTGCAGCCCTTCAATTTTCCTAAGCCCTGTAAAAGAACTTGGAAGGTTGGGTCTCCAACCAGGCCTTTCATGGTACCCTTAAAGCCAGAAACTTTTCAGCACCCCCTCATAGGACATCTGTTGGTCCATATTGACAATTCATATGCACATGTACGGGTAGCTTGAGCAAGATTTTTATTCTTTTGAGGAAAACTAGCCATCTTCTTCAAACGATGCATACAAGATTCTCCTGTCTAAACCATTGATATATATCTGAGGGAAAGGATGCTGAGTTGAACAGATTTGACAGAACAGTTGAAGGAATTTTTGTTTGCAAGCCTAAAATGATAAATGCTAAAGTTAACCTTAGCAGAGTTTGAACTCAGAGTACATACAGAGAATTAGAAAAAATAAAAAAAACTTCTGCCATTCTATCTAGTTAGCTAACACCCCACCAATTCACTGCCTTTCTGCTTTGTAGCTTTCAATGATTCTGAAGAAATACATGATTTAATGTGTTCTTCCTTGTTTTAAGGAGGTGAGGCAAGAAACAGCAGTGAAATCAAAGGCAATTTCAGTGCTATTTTACCAAGATTGAGTAATGAATAGAAGTTCCCTTGACTTACAGAAGACATACATACGAACACACACACACGCACACCACACACACACACACACACACACACACACACTCACACATATATGATATATTATATATATGTGTGTATGTATATATATATATGATGTTATATATATATATATATATATATATATGTGTGTGTATATAATATAAAATATATGTGTATATAATATAATATATTTTTGTGTGTATATAATATATATATATTTATATATATATATATATATTTATATATAAATACTCACATGCACACATATATATACAAATGTATATATACATATATATATATGTTGTATGTATATATATATATATGTATATATACATATATATATATATATATACATATACGTATGTATTAACTTACTGTGGCTATGATAGCCAGCACAACCAGTCTACTCAGTCAGTGAGCAACAGTCTTAGCTCATTGGGATTTATTAGAAATGTCTGATAATTCAACAGAGTGTTTTGGCCAAGTGTTGCAACTGATATTGGTTTATAGTTCAGAACAGATATATATGCTTTATGTTTTTTATCCTAGACAAAACAGGTGAGATGGTGATTCTAGAATGGTATTGCAGCAGTGTTCTGGAATATTGCTGATGTGTCTAGGTGTTTATGGGTGATTGGACATTTTGTTATTAAAGGCTAAATGGGTTGAAGAAAATACTTTCATGTGTGTATGAGTGTATATGTGAGTGCGTGTTGGTAAATGTGTGTTTACGTGTGTGTGTGTGTGCATTATTTATATATATATATATATATATGTATTTAAATATATATATATTTAAAATGTAAGTTTGTATGTATGTACATATATATATATATTTGTGTATCTGTGTGTGTATGTGTGTATATATATATATATATATATATACACACACACATACACATACATAAATATATATAATATATATATATATATATATATATATATATATATATACATTTATACATATATATCTATATATATTTATACATGCAAATACACACACAAACACACACACATATGACTGTGTGAGTATGTAATATATATATCTATTTATGAATGAATATATATATGTATTTATGTATTACGTATGCATATGTGTATATGCGTATGTGTCTATGTAGCTAAGTATATGTGTATGAATAATTTGTCTGTATGTATCTACAAATATAAGTACAACATAAATGTATTATATTGAAAATCGTGGTCATTATTGGTGATTTACTATTGATATAAGCTGTTCTGCGCAAATATTTAAGAACGTAGCTGAATATAAGTGTGCCCATGGGTAAAATTGACACAACTGTAAGTTCAGTTTGAATTGATGGTTCAAATAAAATAACCATTATCAAAAAGTGAAGCCATGCATCCAAGTCTTGTTGGGAATCAACTCTCATTATGTATATATGTGGAAGATACTTCACTGCAGAAATTGTGCCATACACTTCAACAGACACAGCACACACACATGCCTCCCTTTCCCACAACACAGACACACACACACATGCATCTCTGTGTTTATATAATAGCTTGAAGGTATCTATTGCTTAGTTCAGTAATGTGGTTTGTTGTAAGTAATTTCTTTCCGGTAGGCATGGGGCCAAGTTTGTAGATGAGAGGCGTCTATGGGTAAAACGTAACATATAATATAGAATAGTAGAGTGCAGTATAGTTTGTTGCATTGTACCATCATCCTGTTATAAATGTTATGAAAATGAATTTAAAAAGTGAAATTTACCCCAACAGGAACTGAACTCAGAAGCAGTTAGACACCATCTATAAGTTATTGAAAACGAAGTACAAAATTTTGCTAATGTAAAACATTAAGCTCACCACTGTTTTTGCTATAGGAACATCTTCATCGTCACTATTTTCATCATAACCACCATCATTACTATGATATCTGTACCATGATAGAGAAAGCTGCTCATTAATTTGTTTGGACTTTGTAACTTTTACTAAAAGGAAGCAATTATTAAAGACTACACTGTCTAGAAAATTTTTAAAATTCTAATTTTAATGTTTTGCATCAAAATGTTGTTATTGAGGTTCTTTTATTACCGAAGATTCCAATTAAAGAAAACTAATTTTAATTCACTGCAAGATAGCCTGATTTAGCTGCAAGATAGCATTCCTTCTTTGGCTAAAAAATAGCACCTTTAGCCTTGCTACACGAAAGAAATTATATTTTATCATACCTATAGATCCCATCATAACTGTAGCACCATTTCACCTTTGACTCTTTTATTACTTTATCCTTAGTATCTAACAAAGAGTTTCACCAAAGTGGGCACAAATGAACACATAGACATGGATGTACTCTGACGTGGGCTTAAGCATTCAGACATCCACCTAGCAGTCCCATCTCCATATATTACCCCTACACACATTCCAACCGTATACGAATATCAACCCCTAACCCCTAAACACACATTTTCAGTAGACCCTTGTAGACTTACATCACAGAGACCTTTCGTGCCAAGAGATATAACTCTTGTTCAGTTTGTTTCATCTTTTTTCCCAGCATTTACAAATCCGATATGTTTTTACAATCCAGTAATGGGGAGCAGTTACCATATTATTTCCTGAATTGCCAACTCTGACAAGCATGCAGTGTTACTTAACTGTGCTGTTATCTAAAGTCCAGTTTAATACCCAGTGCAAAACTGATTCGTAAGATCAGTAATAATAGATATATGATACTGGACACATTGATTAATATACCTACTTCATTGACAAATATGCAAGTGCATATATTTTTCTGATTTATGGATTCTTAGTCAACTATATATATATAACAGGAAGGTTTACGAAAATAAACAAAAGACGAAGGCAGGTGGAGTACAAACAAACAAATGTATTAGTATGGCACTCAGGAATAGAAATAAAACAAGTCTTTTACATTTCGAGCCTACGCTCTTCGACAGAAAGATACACAGAAAAGAAACAAGGAGAGAAAAAAATGCGTGTAGGAGCTAACGGTCCAATTCTCGACCAAAGCTGTCTGACGAAGGGGAATGTGAAACTCTGAGTAACAGTTTTTGTGATGTCTTAGCAGCTTTATTAATAAAGCATATATATATATATATATACACAGACATACCTCACCCTATGTTGTTAATTGGTTCCAGGAGACATGACGTAAGTTGAATTAACTTGTCTCTAGGCTAGGCTAGGCCAAATTTACTTGTCTCTAGGCTAAAACAATAATAAACATTCCCAGTTCTGTACTTGATTTATAAATGCATTTTCAATTATACCTGGTTAATAAAAACCTATTTTAAGCTTACAAATAAATAATTTTTATTTTTTACTACGATACAGTAAAAAAAAACATAATCTAAATTTATGAATACAATTTCACAGTGTTTACCATATATCAAGAATGCTTTATTCATGAATGCGGTTTGCAATAAGACATGGTAAATATAAGCCTTTTTTAAGCTTAAAAAACAAATTCAGTAATTATTATTATTCTGCAATAGCAAAAGAAAATTAATTATTTAAAATTTGCCAATATGTACAGATAATTTGGTAGTTTACATCGTGGATGTAGATGGCTGTGAATCATCAACATCAATAGATGACTCTGGCTTTTCTTGTTATTTGATGCACTTAAAAAACTGGTAGAGAGTTCCTTGAACGGTTTTCTTCTATTCCTCAAGGATAACATTTATAAGAAGCAAAAGCTTTGTGATAAGCATCCATAACCTTGGAAAAGTATTGAGCATTTGGATCCATTTCCTTGAACATAGGAAAACCTTTTTTGATTTATGCAAATGCTTGCTGCATTTTCTTAATGGTAAAGTGACCTGGCACAGGTTTCACTTGCTCATCTTCTTTATTTTGCTGCTCATGAAGCTCTATCAAATCCCTGTTCATCAAGGGCTGCTTGTCTTTTACAAACAAATCTGTGAAATCCTCCTCCAAATCCATTCCCAGTTCTTTGCTCATAGTCACCAACATTTTGTTGATGGCAACATTATCAAATCCCTTAAAATCCTTCATGAATTGCAGGCATATCTTCTTCCATACACCGTTCATAGCTGTGCTCTGTACATCATTCCATGCTGCTGTTATGTTCTGTACAGCCTTGTAGATATCGTATCTCTTACAAAAGTCACGAAGAGTGATGGACTCATCAAGATGAGTCACAGCTATTGCTTGCTGCAGCATACGCTTCATATAGTAATGCTTGAAGATAGCAATTATTCCCTGATCCATTGGTTGCAGAAGAGACGTGGTGTTTGGAAGGAGGTATACAATGGTAATGTTGGGGTCAACCCCAATGCTCAACTTGTACTTGCTTTATCGACCCCAGAAGAATGACAGGCAAAGTTGACCTTGGTAATATTTGAACTCAGAACATGAAGAACTGAAAGAAATGTCACTAAGTATTTTGTCCAACTTGCTAATGATTCTTCCAGCTCACTGCCTTATGAATTTTGAAAAAGAATAATAATGTTAAGCCAACAGTGGTGGGCATGAAATGAACAGTTGAAGAATTCCAGTATATGCTCTGACAAGAACGGAATGTGCATAATGATTATTGATCACAGTGATTAAGTCTGAATGAGGAGGGGGCATAACAAAAGTAAAAGAAAAAGGATTGGGACAAGAAGGGGCATGACTCTACTAGCTCCCTCTTTGTTTTCTACTAGTGGTAGAAAACAAAGAGAGAGGAGACATCACACTTATTGGTCAGAGGTTGAAGTGGGTGTGTGAGAGATTTTATACCAATAAATAGGTGGCAGAGATATGAGATGTCTTGATACAGTGCTTTTGGTGCCACTGATTTGACACTGCTGATTTGATTGACATCAGATGCTTTAATGTTTCTCTCATTTGAATATTTCCCCCCACCCCCCTCTCTCTCTCTCTCTCTCTCTCTCTCTGTCTATGTGTGTGAGCATATATTTTCTTTATGTGTTTGAGGATAGGGGATTTGTTTATATTAACTATGTTCACTTAATAAACTGTAAGACCAGTCTCTCTTCTCTCCCTTTCTCTCACACCCTCTTTCTAACTGAATGTGTACATTTTTGCATGCATGTACACGTATGTGTATTCTAGCCTCCAGTGTAAAACAAAAATAATGTCGCCAAAGCAAGTTCTATGTCCAGTCAGTCATGCCAAATCATGTGCATCTAATCAGCAACGTCCAATTGTCTCATTTTGTAAACAATGTGGGTTTTTTCTGGATGTAACCCAGGATGTCTGTGTGTGATACTGTACAGTGATTTACTTCAGTGATATCAAAAAGAAAAAAATCTATTACTACACTGCATTCTGCCTGTTCACATATAAATAATAATATATATATACATATACATACATACACATATACATATATGTATATCAGCATTCGCCCTAGCCACTACACATTCTTTATTTTCTCTCCTTGTTTCTTTCTGTGGAAGAGCATAGGCTCGAAACATTAAAGACTTTTTCACTTCCTGAGTGTTATACTAATACATCTGTTTGTTGTCTACACCACCTGCCTTTGTCTTTCGTTTTTTGTGAATTCTCCCTATATATATATATACACACACACACACACGCACACATACATATATATATATATATACATTTATATCTATATTATTTAAAACAGTTTGATTTGGCTACATATGACTTACAATTTTACTCATCTCTTTTTGGCTTTAGATTACCAATAATCTGAAGCCTGAAAGAGACAGGCTTCTGTCAGAGGCCTGCAAAACTTGAAGTCACATGGAGCTGAATCAAACTGTTTTAGATAATACAAGTAACTTCTATTAAATGTGTTCGGTGCCCATTTCTTTCATTTGTTAACTCATATGTGTATGTGTGAGTGTGTGTGTGTGTGTGTGTGTGTGCATCTTTTGTTGTTTATTCTTTTCATTTGCTTCGGTCATTAGACTGCGGCCATGCTGGGACACTGCCTTGAATTTTTAGTTGAATGAATCAACATCAGTACTTAGTTTTTAAGCCTGGAACTTATTCTAACAGCCTCTTTGGTCAAACCACTAAGTTATGGAGATGTAAACACACCAACACCAGTTGTCAAGTGGTAATGAGGGAACAAACACAGACACACACACACACACACATTATATATATATATATATATATATATATATATACACATACACATGTATATATATATACATATATATATATGATGGACTTCTTTCAGTTTCTGTCTACCAAATCCACTCACAGGGCCTTGTTTAGCTTGAGGCTATTGAAGAAGACACTTGGCCGAAGTGTCATGCAGTGGGACTGAAACCAGAACCATGTGGTTGGGGAGCAAGTTTCTCACCACATAGCCACTCCCAGTTTTGCTGGTTGATTAGAACCTGCTTCATTGAAAAGGTCAGATGAGTCCATATAACATCCCTTGATTCCACAATTGGTTTTAAAGATAAGATCCACTTTAGTCTTTAGTTTTGAAAAATTTATGCTTGCTGGCATTATTGTTAGTTTTTCTAGATTCTAAAACACACAGAGGGAGATTTTGTCTTCTAATTCTGTAGATAATTTGGGGTTATTTTAGTATATTATATATATGTGGGAATCCAACAATATGCATATATAAATACATACACATGTGTGTGTATATGTAAATACACACACACATATACATACATGTGTAAATGTATGTATATATATATATATATATATATATTAATAAAAGGAATTCCAACCTTGTCTGATTTTCACGTTTTATTTACAATCTTATAATGATATAAGATAATATAATAAAATAAAATAAAATAATAGAATGTTAACTGTTCATTCTGATTGAACTAGTACTTTCATGCATTAAATTCTGCAATCTTCAGGTTCATGTAGTAGTGGTGACAGTCATGCTTCACAATTTTTGACTGTGTATATACACCTGTATATACACCCATATATATATATATATGTATATATATATATATATATATATATATATATATATATATATTATACACACACATACAGCCACATTATCACAGAGATGTGTGTCTATATATATGTGTATAGATGTTTAAAAATTATATATGGATAAATAACTATAGATATATCAACACACACATACGCACACACACATTTATGCATATGTCCATGCGCTGTCATACTGTTCATCCCACTCATGTGAATGTCTTCATGTACTTCTACATATGTTTTATATCACTCTTCAATTCTCTCTCTCCTGTAGACACACACCCTTACTCCCCTCTCTCCCTCTCTCCCCCCTCTCTCTCTCTATCTCTCTTTCTCCAACAGAGACAGACACACACACATGCACTCTCTTTTGCTATTTCCCTCTCTCCCTCTGTGTACATTCATGTACGATATATTTGCATTAGAGTGTAATAAAGATTGGATATTCAATCTAGTTAGTAACGGTGTGGATGGTTAGCACTTAACTGGTTGCTTATCCAATTAGAAAACAGTCCAGTGCAATTATCAAATTGAAAGTTTTAGCCGAGGTCTAGCATGTCTCTAGCATTATTGATAATGGGAGTTATTGATTGATATCTTCAAATTGATTACCATCAGGGTATTATTAAGCCTCTTTGCTCTTCAGTACTGTACTAAAGATGAAGAAAATATGAATGATGGACAACTTAGAGTAATGCCAGCGAGCCCGAAGACAGCTTTGATGTGAGTAATAGATGACAACGGATTTACAACTGTATTGCAGCAACATCTATAAGCTATCCACCAACAGAAATAAAGGAAAGGAGGAGAAAGAAAGAGAGAGAGAGAGAAAGAGGAGGATGAGAAGGAGAAGGAGAAAGAGAAAGAAAAAGAGGAGGACAAGAACGAGAAGGAAGGAGATGGTGGTGGTGGTGGTGGTGGTGGTGGTGGTGATGGTGGTGGTGGTGACAATGATAAGGACAATGACAGTGGTGTTGATGGTTACTATGACAACAATGATGACAACGATGATGATGATGATGATGACGATGACGATGACGATGATGATGTTGACATTGATGTAGACAATGATGATGATTGCAATTATGACAACGATGCTGACAACAATAACAACAACAGCAGTGATGACGAATGACGATGATGATGATGATGATGATGACGATGTAGAAGGAGGAGGAGGTAGAGGACAAGAAGAAGAAGAAGAAGAGAAGGAAAGAGAAACAAAGGAAACAAAAAGCAAAACAACAACAAACATTGAAAAGAAAGCCATTTTCTTCCAAAGCAGCAGACATTCTCTTAAATGTACCCTTAATTGCACACCCTAATATACAATAGCATTAATCTTTTACTTGGCTTAAAATTCTGTTTGCAGTTTATATTTACAGACTGAAGTCTTGCTTGTGCTTCACGTGTTACTTATCCCCCACCGCCGCCGCCGCCACCACCACCACCACCACCACCTCACTCTGCCATCAGCTTTCTCACCATCTCTCACCCATTCCCAGTAAGATTCTTCTAATTTGATTTGTTCCTGCTTCTATTGTCATCTCGCTCTTGATTGGGAAATCAAATTAGTTTCGTGGTCTCCATTACAATTCTCATTTGCAATTCTGGTCTCTTTTAGAAAATTCCTAACTCCTAGCTTTGATTAGACTTTTAGCAACGCAATATCATTCTACTCTACTTTACTCTCCGTCGTTATCTTGTAATCAGTGCTTCGTATCTTTCTTGTTACTGATTAAAAAAAAAAAAGAGAATAAATAAATAAATAAAAATGAAATAAAATAAAACAAACAACAATAACAACATGAAAATCAATGACTTCAGTTCCACTCCTCCAACCTATATTTGTGAACTTGCTTTACCTGCATTCTTTTACGTTCTAGCAATCAACCTCTCATTATCTTGTTTTTATCAATTTTTTAAAAAATTTTATTTTGTTTCCAGTTCTTTACATTTATTTATTTAATTATTTATTTATTCATTTATCTTTATATTTTTTTTTCTTCTTCATTTCGTTCAGGTTTTAAATTTTGCCATCAAGAGCAGTCACATAATCCTGATCGACAGTCTTTAGCTCAAACCCTCTCCAGATCTAAGGACATCGACCCTAGTACAGGATCTAATACCAGTGGTCAGGTTTCTCAAAGCAATAATGTCATTAACTTAAAGTCAACACAAGCGGACAGTGGCAATCTCACCTTACCACAATCGCAAGCTTGGAATTTGCCAATGAGGAATAGCTTTACTTCCTACAGCAAGCCACTATCAAAAGTACCAAAGGGAGTTTTCTCATAGAAGTCTAATCAAAAGTTTTATTTTGTTATTCAAACATTATTTCATGCCAAAAGTATCTTCACGAAATCGTTTCCAATACATAGTAAATATATTTTCAGTGATAATGGAAATTTTGTGTTCTTTGTTTTTTGACTTTTGTGTTTTATTTATTTTTTGTTTCTTCAATAAATTGTCCTTTAACATAAGCTAGTTGTTTGGAATGACCAGAAAAGAAAAGAAAAAAGGATACATAATGTAATTTGGGGAAACAAAAAGAAAACCTGTATATGTGCATACACACATATACACGAACATATATATAGATATGTGTATGTGTGTGTATATATATATTAATATATACATACATAACCCTGTATATATATATATACACACATATATATATGTATGTATACATATATATATATATATATATATACACACACACACATATATATATGTATATATATATATGTATATATATTATACATACACACATACATGCACACAGGCACACACACACACATACACACCCAACTTACTTACAGAAATGCACACAAGAATTTTCTGTACAAATGTAAACTTATCTGTGGGATATAACGTCGCCAGTTCTCACAAAACCAAACATTAGATTAAAACAGAGATGTAAGCATCAATTCTCGCCCAGTAGTAAGAGACAATGTTTATTGAAGACCAATCAACTACATAGCCATACAACTGTTGGAAATGCATATCTGTATTTGAGAGGATATTGTAGAAATATATATATATATATATATCAGTTGTAGGTAGATTTTGTAAATGGTAATATCAAACATACACTCTTGTATGTTAATACATACGGTTCAGATAGTATTGATTCGGTTACAAAGCAAATTTGTATAGATTTTACCCAAAGGTCAGAAAATTTTCCTGGTTACAAATCTTATTCAAACATTTGAGAGGAGGAAAGCTGTATTCTATTGGTTGTATATAACAAATAGTTTTCTCTCCTTCATCTCCCACAACCTCCATCAGTGATGTCGCAAATAATCATAAAAAAAATAAATCAATTGTACACTATGTGCCAAGGATTCCTCAGATCCAAGTAAGTATCAATATTTTGTTGTTTGTTAATCTTCTTTCTTTCTTTTTTGTTCCAATGTTGTTTGCATTCCTTTGTGCTATTTTTCTTTGGCATTATCCCAAATTAGTTGATATCAGAGTTCTGAAAAACTTCAATGTATATCACAGAAATATTATTGGAGATATCTTTCCTTTCTTTTTCTTTTTCTTTTTGTTATTTTTTTTTCTTTTTCTTGGTTTATTTATTTATCTATATATTTATTCATTTATTTATTTATTCATTTGTTTATTTATCTATTTTCTGTCTGGAAGTAACAATATCTCATTGCATTGTTAGAATCTTCTTGCTGTTTCCAAACTGTAAATTCTAAAGCCAGTGTAATGTCTAAAATTTCCCAGATTAATATACCTTATTATGTTCTTATTATGTTATCTACTTCTTGTTTTCTCAAATGAGCTCTAAAATCAGGACATTTACTTTCCTTCGAACTAACTAACCAACACAAACAGGCTTAGACCTCATTTATGAAAGCCATCTAATTCCTTATCTGATATTGATATAAGGAAATATATTAGAAACATTTACATGTGAACAGAGAATTGACAGCTTACTCTGGAATCCAATAACGTCAGCTGACTGAAGCTCTTCAGTTTTTCTATCCAAACCATTCGGAATTCTCTTGCATTGAAGCAACACTTTTATAGCAAGATAGAAAGATATTATCTCTCTATTCCTGGTTGTATTCAGACTTCCAAAAACAATTAAAAATATTGATATATATATATATATCTTTTTATTTTTTTCTATGACTAGGTACAAGAACTCAGATTTATTGTCTCCTCACACTGATGCAAAACTTTTACAAGATTTTATCTCTTTATTCCTGGTTGTATTTATATTTCTTTGAACAGGGAAATATTGATGAATATTTTTTACCATAACTAGGTGTGTGATTTAAGATTTACATGAGATCACATGGTACTAGTTCCTGTATAAGGATCAGAGAAGCACCATAAAAGACAGACGCTACAATTTCGTTTCTATTCAAATTGTGGAATATTTTTTTAATAATAAGCATTTCTCGGAACAATAAAAGGAATTAGATGATAAATGTTCAGATTATTAACTTCATTTTATTTAGAGATCAGTGTTTTGCATTTTCTGGTATTTATAAACATGTGTTATATTCTGAGTTCAGATCCCATCAGTGTCAGCTTTACCTTCTGGGGTTGAAAGAATAAAGTACCAGTCAATTACTGGGGTCAATATAATAGATTATTCCGTCTCCTAAAGCTCTGAAGCCTTGTGTCAGTTGTGTGGTTGAGAAGCTTGCTTCCAAACCATGTGGTCATAAGTTCGATCCTACTGCATGGCATCTTCGACATGTGTCTTCTACTATAATCCCAGGTCAACTAAAGCCTTGTGAATGGATTTGGTATCAGGAAACTGAATATGTGTGTGTGTGTATGTGTGTGTGTGTGTGTGTGTGGTGTGTGTGTGTGTGTGTGTGTGTGTGTGTGTGTGTTGTGTGTGTGTGTGTGTGTGGTGTGTGTGTGTGTGTCTGTGTGTCTGTGTCTGTGTATGTATATGTATACACATACACACAAGAGAATCAATAAAAGATATTCAACATCTTTTGACATCTTTGGTTGATTTTGTGTCGCAACTGAAGGAAGATAAAATTAAGAATAATATAACTTGGTCCATAGTAAGGTAGTATCATTTC
Source organism: Octopus sinensis (assembly GCF_006345805.1). Lineage (NCBI taxonomy): Eukaryota > Metazoa > Mollusca > Cephalopoda > Octopoda > Octopodidae > Octopus > Octopus sinensis. Next base: position 3,034,272 of record NC_043010.1, on the reverse strand, counting down.
TAGGAAATGCTGATTCTGCTCCAAGAAATCCCTGTCTCTTCTGTGGACCAATGAAGAGATCATTAATAGAATTTCTGAAAGATTCTCAAGATGCCTACATACATATAAATGTACTTTTGTACAATGCAGTGGTAATGAATTGGGGTAACTGTTAACATAATTTATTTTAAGGCATGGATGAATTAAGTTTAGCTTTAACCTCACCATTCTTATAAACACCAAGTAGCTATTTAACATGCTTTGTGATTGTGTGTGCAACAAACTACACATGTGAAAAATGCTTGCATTTTGGGGGATGCTGGTATGAGCGAGTGTACATACACCATGCAGCTTGTGCAAGGGCGTTTACACATCCATATCTGTTAACGGTTATTTTTAAATACTTTTCTCGCTGTGTTCTGTGTTCATTTCTTTTTCCGCATCTGTGATTTTATTTTGGATCTTCTGTATAAATGAAGATATTTCCTTCATTTTGTTGTTTTTCTTTCTATGACAGGAGGAAATACATTGTGGAACTGATATTTTAATGAATTGTATATATTTATCACCCAATGTGACACATCTGCACCGCCAGATGCTCCTGAACCAATTTTAGGTGTCCCATCCATGAGGGATCGATGCTACATGTGTTGAAATAATTGTCATGATTAATAAAAATTCTTGTATATTCCATCTTCTGTCTTTCATTTACCATATATGTGTGTGTGCGTGTGTACATATATATATATATATCTTTTTATTTTTTTCTATGACTAGGTACAAGAACTCAGATTTATTGTCTCCTCACACTGATGCAAAACTTTTACAAGATTTTATCTCTTTATTCCTGGTTGTATTTATATTTCTTTGAACAGGGAAATATTGATGAATATTTTTTACCATAACTAGGTGTGTGATTTAAGATTTACATGAGATCACATGGTACTAGTTCCTGTATAAGGATCAGAGAAGCACCATAAAAGACAGACGCTACAATTTCGTTTCTATTCAAATTGTGGAATATTTTTTTAATAATAAGCATTTCTCGGAACAATAAAAGGAATTAGATGATAAATGTTCAGATTATTAACTTCATTTTATTTAGAGATCAGTGTTTTGCATTTTCTGGTATTTATAAACATGTGTTATATTCTGAGTTCAGATCCCATCAGTGTCAGCTTTACCTTCTGGGGTTGAAAGAATAAAGTACCAGTCAATTACTGGGGTCAATATAATAGATTATTCCGTCTCCTAAAGCTCTGAAGCCTTGTGTCAGTTGTGTGGTTGAGAAGCTTGCTTCCAAACCATGTGGTCATAAGTTCGATCCTACTGCATGGCATCTTCGACATGTGTCTTCTACTATAATCCCAGGTCAACTAAAGCCTTGTGAATGGATTTGGTATCAGGAAACTGAATATGTGTGTGTGTGTATGTGTGTGTGTGTGTGTGTGTGTGTGTGTGTGTGTGTGTGTGTGTGTGTGTGTGTGTGTTTGTGTGTGTGTGTGTGTGTGTCTGTGTGTCTGTGTCTGTGTATGTATATGTATATGTATACACATACACACAAGAGAATCAATAAAAGATATTCAACATCTTTTGACATCTTTGGTTGATTTTGTGTCGCAACTGAAGGAAGATAAAATTAAGAATAATATAACTTGGTCCATAGTAAGGTAGTATCATTTCTAGGAAATGCTGATTCTGCTCCAAGAAATCCCTGTCTCTTCTGTGGACCAATGAAGAGATCATTAATAGAATTTCTGAAAGATTCTCAAGATGCCTACATACATATAAATGTACTTTTGTACAATGCAGTGGTAATGAATTGGGGTAACTGTTAACATAATTTATTTTAAGGCATGGATGAATTAAGTTTAGCTTTAACCTCACCATTCTTATAAACACCAAGTAGCTATTTAACATGCTTTGTGATTGTGTGTGCAACAAACTACACATGTGAAAAATGCTTGCATTTTGGGGGATGCTGGTATGAGCGAGTGTACATACACCATGCAGCTTGTGCAAGGGCGTTTACACATCCATATCTGTTAACGGTTATTTTTAAATACTTTTCTCGCTGTGTTCTGTGTTCATTTCTTTTTCCGCATCTGTGATTTTATTGTGGATCTTCTGTATAAATGAAGATATTTCCTTCATTTTGTTGTTTTTCTTTCTATGACAGGAGGAAATACATTGTGGAACTGATATTTTAATGAATTGTATATATTTATCACCCAATGTGACACATCTGCACCGCCAGATGCTCCTGAACCAATTTTAGGTGTCCCATCCATGAGGGATCGATGCTACATGTGTTGAAATAATTGTCATGATTAATAAAAATTCTTGTATATTCCATCTTCTGTCTTTCATTTACCATATATGTGTGTGTGCGTGTGTACATATATATATATATATATATATAGACATGACAGAAGTAAATAGACACCACATAAAACATCATTTTATGTTTATTCTAAGTTGTAAAGGTTTATATTTTTTATTAATAGACATTTTTATGTTTCAGGTTCTATATGTGACTGTTTAATCATGCCACGTACAAAAGGAGCCTTGGAACTGCCTATATTTCAAAGAGGCTGTATTGTGGGTCATTCTGAAGGTGGACAGAGTCAGTGTAAAATTGCAGAAAACCTTGGGATCTTGCTTTCTACAGTTAATAGAGTGATTATGCAGTTCACCAGAGAGGGGAAGGAGTTCACATTACCTCACCCAGATCAACCAGGACCCTCTGACAGGGCCCTTTACTTTGTTAAGAGAAGTGTAGAGGATGATCCTCATTGCAAGGTCTCTGACATAGCAGAACAAGTTGATGTCAGTCAGAGAACAGTTGTCAGGTATCTCCACAAACTTGATTACTATGGCAGAGCAGTAAGAAGGAAGCCACTTCTTTGACCGGCCAACATCAAGCAGAGAAAAGATTGGACCAGTGAGATGGTGGAGAAGCCACTAGCATTTTGGGACACTGTCATATTCGCTGATAAGTCCAGATTTGCTGTATTTCCTGACATTGGTCAAGTGTAGGTCTTGGGACACTGTGATCAAGAATTTGATATGAAAAGATTGCAGCCAACAATGAAACATGGCAACTATTCTGTGATGGTCTGGGGAGCAATTTGGAGCAATGGTTGATCAGAGATGGTGGAATGTGAGGGAAACATAAACTCAGGTGAATATGTGTCTATATTGTAGAAAGGACACTTTCCAATCTTCCCCAGTCGTGAAATGATTAAAGAAGACTCTTTATTTATGGAAGATGGGGCTCCTTGTTACACAGCTAAAATGACCCGAGATTTACTGGATGAGAATGGCATTAAAAAGCTTTCATGGTTAACCCAGTCACCAGGTATGAACCCTCTTGAGCATCTCTGGGACATAATGGACAGGACATTTCATAAAAAGAACAAGAAAGCATCTTCAAGGCCAGATCTTTTGAGATTACTGCATGAAACTTGGCAAGAAATACCTCAACAGAATATTCATCATCTGATTGGTAACATGACTAATAGGGTCCTTGCATTGAAAAATACAAAGGGCATGTCTACTAAATATTAAATATTCACATTATAACAATTAATAAATAATTTGAATGCATAATTTCAGATTTAAATAAATTTTAATGATTATAAGGGAATCTATTTACTTCTGTCATGTGTGTATGTGTATGTGTGTATGTATGTGTGAGTGTATATATATATGTGCATATATATATATATATATATATATACATACATGTATGTATATATATATTTAAAACAACTGGCTTTCAGATAGTTTTCATCTACCAAATTCAGACACAAGGCATTATATGTCTTCTACTCTAGCTTGGGGCTAGAGTAGAAAACACTTGCCCAAGACTGAACCTAAATCCAGGTGGCTGCAAAGTGTGGTTCTATGGAAAATAATAAAAAAATGTTGCTTACCTTTTACAACTTCGCTACTGCAGTGCAAATGTCCAGTATCAGTCACTGACATTTAAGTTTTTACAGTAAAATAAGGATATTTGCTTTTATTTGTTGATGTATTTTTATTGTCAAACATGCCAGTGATCCTATGCAGTATAAAGCATTTCAATCAGTTTGATAGCCAACCATTATTCAGTCTCTTATTCCTGGGAGTCTGTACTAAATGTTCGACTGGATTTGAACTAGGAACTACCGTTATTTCTGTTTTATTGTTAGGGACAGGTTCAGAGAATCATGGAGAAAGCCAATGAAACTGTGTGTGTTGTTCATACTTTTTCTGAAAGTTATACATTTTACTCAAAAGCCGTTCGATTCACTTCAACATTTAAGTTTAATTTGTCAAAATATTTTCGTCGCTAAAATCTGCGACCTGTTCACTGACAAAAATCCGTGCTGATTTTTGTCAGTGAACAGGTCGCAGATTTTAGCGACGAAAATATTTTGACAAATTAAACTTAAATGTTGAAGTGAATCGAACGGCTTTTGTGTGTTTCTTAAATGGCTTACAAACACCTTCCACGCTGCAATTGTTTTCGTTTAAGCACACGATCTCAGATCAAATCACTTGCTATGCGAGTACATCTCCGTAAATACATTTTACTGAGTTTCAGAAATTGGACAACAACCATACTAGGCCACTGCTTTCAACAGTTATAGTCAATCATATTACCACAAGTATATTTTTCCAAGTGTCCTTCTCTCTCTCTGTCTTTGTCTCTATCTGTCTGTTTGTCTGTCTGTCTGTCTGTCTCTCTCTCTCTCTCTCCCTGTAGCAGGAATATTGTCCAAGTCTCAAGCACAAACTCACTACAGTCTATGCCTCTCATGGCTACTATCATTTCTGACACACAAACTCACTTGATATAAATACTTCTTTTCTGTCATTCAGTGCAACAACATGATGATAAATATTTTGTAATTTAAACTTCACAGAAATTTTTGCTCTTCCATCTGTCTACCAAAATATTCCTACCATTACATATCTATCTATCTATCTATCTATCTATCTATCTATCTATCTATCTATCTATCTATCTATCTATCTATCTATCTATCTATCTATCTATCTATCCATCTATCCATCTATCCATCTATCCATCTATCCATCAATCCATTCATCCACCATCCATCCATCTATTCATCCATTCATGTAGATAAATAGACAGACAGATAGACAGATATATATATATATATATATATATATATATATATATATATATATATATATATATATATATAGATAGATAGATAGATAGATAGATAGATAGATAGATAGATAGATAGATAGATAGATAGATAGACATATCTATTAGTTATATATATATGAATGCTGTAGAACATTTAGATATGCAGGAAATGACATAGTCTACACCACATATTTAAAAAGCATGTTTGAGATTCCAGATTTTGAAATCACAAAGTTTCATAAGTTACATACACAATCATCAATTAAAAAAGAGAAATCATAGCATCAAACTTACAGTGGATTCGCTTTATGTAATTTTAGCTCTATCTTAAGATATTGAGCACTGTTGTGACTTTAACATACAATTCAATAAAATATAGCCTCATGCATATTGCAATGTTTAATTCAATGGGTATTTTATATATATATATATTTATTTTATAAAATTCTCTTTCTCTGTCTGTGTGTATATATATATATGCATACACACACACACACACACACACATATGACATGAAGTATACTATTCATTTCTTTTGCAAGTTGTAGAATATTTTTCAAACACTGGTTACATATAATGTTCAGTTTGAGCATTGTGATA
>NC_043010.1:3018526-3023526 GCF_006345805.1 Octopus sinensis | reverse complement strand
CCAAATTTTGTCTACAAATTTCTTTGTAATCGTAATCCACACTGTTTGAAAGGTATTTGTATAAAATTTCATTAAAAAATTCCTATTTTCCAGAAAGTTGTAAGAGGGAAAATATCAGGTTCTGTGAATTTTCTGAAACTCCTCTCCTCAGCCTCTCAGAAAATTTTTCCCTGCAAATTTTTAGATATACTCTACCTAAAAGATATAAGCGATTATTTGGTGAAAGTTTCTTTAAAAAATATCGATTTTTCTGGAAGTTATGAGGCACCAAATTCAGTGGGGTATTAAACTATAGTTAAGCCTTTTTTCAATAAACGTTAACGTTAACAGATTAATGGTTAACAAAGTTAAATTTTCGATTGATGGTGCCCACCTCTGCATATATATATATATATATATATATGCATGTATGTATGGATGTATATATCTATATCTATCTGTCTATCTCTCTATCTATTTATTTATCTATATATATATATATAATTGGCACAAGAGAGAGACAGTAACTCAAGGGCTGAGAGTTTAGTGCATTGGCACTTATCTTCTGATCTATGCGCAAAACTCTCAACCCTTGAATCACCTTGTAAACTCAGTCAGTTAATAAAAAACACACATATATATTTATATATACTCTCGTTTTTAGTTCTATTTTGTTGGTCGATTGATTCCACTAGAAATTCTTCAAGGTGATGCCCCAGCATGGCCGCAGTCTAATGACTGAAGCAAGTAAAAGATAAAAGATAAAAGGCAAAACATACATAATATATACATATATACATATGCATGAATGTATGTGTGTGTGTGTATATATATACATATATAGATAAATACATATATGTACACATATATGTATGTTTGTATGTGTATATATGTATATATATATATACACACACATGTATGCATATATAGATATAGCTATATACATTCATACATACATACATATATATGTATATATATTTATGTATATATATATATATGTATATATATATATATATATGTATAATAATATATATGTATAATAATATATATGTGTGTATATATATATATATATATATATATATATATATACACACATGTATGTATGTATGCATATACATGCACACACAGAGACAAGCAAAGATATACACACACAAATTGAAATATCAATATGAAACCCATCTGGGTGTGTCTGTATGTGTGTATGTATACACGTATGTATGTGTTGCATATGTTTATTGTGTGTGTGGTGCATATGTGTGCACGTTTGTTGCTGTGTGTATATGCATATGTGGCATTGTGTGTGCTAAAATCAGAGGAGTAATTTGTAAGTTAAGTTTGATGCCATTAGTTGTATAGTGCCAGCAGCCAGCAATATGTTTGTTGTTTGGTCTTCAGTTTCAGAAATATATGGAAAACTTCTGACTCTCTGCTGCTGGAAACACATCTAAGAGACCAAATGATTAAAGCAGCGTCTTGCTAATATAATCTATCTGAGCTCTTTGATTTATATGTATCGTGTAAGGAATCAGCACCATCCATCTTCAGACTCTACTGTTACCACCACCACCACCACCACCACCACCCTCCCCACCTACAACCACCACCACCTCAACTGCTAATACTGTGATGACCATCACTACAAATACCACTGTCACTATCATCACCACCACGACGACGACCACCACCACCATCACAAATAACATCAATACCTTTTTCACCAATTCCACTACTACGGCTTCTACCACTACTATTACAACCACTTCCACCACCACTACCACCACCATCACCTCAGCTAACAGCAATACCATTACTACCTCCTCTGCAACAACTACTATCACCACTACGACAATCAACCACCATCACCACTACAAATGCCAACACCATCTCCACCATCACATCTACCATCACTTTCACACTATTTCCTACCACTAACACCACAACACCAATAGCAGCAGCAGCACCACCACCACCACCACCACCACAACCTCCACCAACACCACCACCAACACCACCAACACCTCCACCACTACCACTGCTGCCGCCACCGTGACCACCACTACCATCACCTCCACCACCACCAACACCAACACCACCAACACCAGTAACAACATTAACACTACCACTGCCACTGTAGCTTCATGTCAATGACCACCAGCCTAGGTATATCATTCCTTCTCTTCGTGTCACCATGACCACCACTACTATTACTGGTCTTCTGCTCTTCCATTGTCTCTTCATCTTCATCATTACCAATACCAACACCAGCACCACCATCATCCGTATTATTGCAACACTACCACCACCACAACATCACTACCACCATGACCACCATCATCATCACCATCACCATCATTATCAACAATATCATCAATGTTGCCATCATCACCATCATCATCAGTATGTGTTGGGCCTGGTTCTGTTGTTAAGAAGTTCTCTTCACAAGCCAGATGGCTCCAGCTTTGATCCCAGTGTACAGCACCACTGACCAGTGACTTCTCCAATAGCCTTGGGTTGACCAATGTCTTGTTAGTGGAAGAAAATTGTTAGATGTAATCTGTCTGCAAGCCTGTCACACACACACCACATACACATATATGCATACATACATACATATATATGTATATATATTTATGTATATATATATATATGTATATATATATATATATATGTATAATAATATATATGTATAATAATATATATGTGTGTATATATATATATATATATATATATATATATACACACACATGTATGTATGTATGCATATACATGCACACACAGAGACAAGCAAAGATATACACACACAAATTGAAATATCAATATGAAACCCATCTGGGTGTGTCTGTATGTGTGTGTATGTATACACGTATGTATGTGTTGCATATGTTTATTGTGTGTGTGGTGCATATGTGTGCACGTTTGTTGCTGTGTGTATATGCATATGTGGCATTGTGTGTGCTAAAATCAGAGGAGTAATTTGTAAGTTAAGTTTGATGCCATTAGTTGTATAGTGCCAGCAGCCAGCAATATGTTTGTTGTTTGGTCTTCAGTTTCAGAAATATATGGAAAACTTCTGACTCTCTGCTGCTGGAAACACATCTAAGAGACCAAATGATTAAAGCAGCGTCTTGCTAATATAATCTATCTGAGCTCTTTGATTTATATGTATCGTGTAAGGAATCAGCACCATCCATCTTCAGACTCTACTGTTACCACCACCACCACCACCACCACCACCCTCCCCACCTACAACCACCACCACCTCAACTGCTAATACTGTGATGACCATCACTACAAATACCACTGTCACTATCATCACCACCACGACGACGACCACCACCACCATCACAAATAACATCAATACCTTTTTCACCAATTCCACTACTACGGCTTCTACCACTACTATTACAACCACTTCCACCACCACTACCACCACCATCACCTCAGCTAACAGCAATACCATTACTACCTCCTCTGCAACAACTACTATCACCACTACGACAATCAACCACCATCACCACTACAAATGCCAACACCATCTCCACCATCACATCTACCATCACTTTCACACTATTTCCTACCACTAACACCACAACACCAATAGCAGCAGCAGCACCACCACCACCACCACACCACCACCACCACACCACCACCACCACCACCACCACCACAACCTCCACCAACACCACCACCACCACCACCACCACCACCACACCACCACCACCACCACCACACCACCACCACCACCACACCACCACCACCACCACACCACCACCACCACCACACCACCACCACCACACCACCACCACCACACCAACACCAGTAACAACATTAACACTACCACTGCCACTGTAGCTTCATGTCAATGACCACCAGCCTAGGTATATCATTCCTTCTCTTCGTGTCACCATGACCACCACTACTATTACTGGTCTTCTGCTCTTCCATTGTCTCTTCATCTTCATCATTACCAATACCAACACCAGCACCACCATCATCCGTATTATTGCAACACTACCACCACCACAAACATCACTACCACCATGACCACCATCATCATCACCATCACCATCATTATCAACAATATCATCAATGTTGCCATCATCACCATCATCATCAGTATGTGTTGGGCCTGGTTCTGTTGTTAAGAAGTTCTCTTCACAAGCCAGATGGCTCCAGCTTTGATCCCAGTGTACAGCACCACTGACCAGTGACTTCTCCAATAGCCTTGGGTTGACCAATGTCTTGTTAGTGGAAGAAAATTGTTAGATGTAATCTGTCTGCAAGCCTGTCACACACACACACACATACACATATATGCATACATACACATACATATATGCACACACATACACACAAAGATCCATACATGTATACATATGTGCACACACATTATGTGTGTATATATGTGTTTTCTTTAGGATTTTTTCATTTGGAGAATTCAAGCTTGTCATCAACCAGGTGGCAAAGCTCTTTTGTTTTATTTAAGAGAAGTGTTGAAATGTTGTGAACATCTGAAACTGTTGATGTGTGTATATACATATGCACGTTTGATCTCATGGATAACTTGCACATTTTTGCAGTGGATATTCATTTCATTTTACCATATAAGTGTCTGTGCTTCACACTTAACTCTTTAACCCATTAGCATTTAAACCAGCCAAAAGTATTCTACATGTTCTATGTTCAAACTGGCCAGATCTGGTCTCTCACACCAACCCTACAATATCATCTTAAAAATAAACAGCTACCTCATCAAAATCTCATAACTGCAAGATAATGCATGATTAGTTCAAAACAATGTGGATAAAAAAGCATGTTTTGGCAGAATAATGCAAACACTTAACTCTTTAATACACAAGTGTTTGTGCTTCACTCTTATACATGTGCATTCATGCATTCCATGTGTATATGATGATTTGTGCATATATCTACCCTCCTCCAAATTCACATGGGGCTGTGAGGCATGTTTTTCATGTTTAGCCTGGGAAATTCACATGGAGAATCTCTGGAAGATTTTACAA
>NC_043010.1:2991026-3008526 GCF_006345805.1 Octopus sinensis | reverse complement strand
TTCCTTAATGTATCATTCTAATAAAGCATGACACTGCACAAGCACTTTTTCATGACACCAGCATATATATACACAAGGGGTACTGAAATGCAATGTATTTTCAAACAAATAGGGTCACATCATCATATCATTTTTTTTAAAACTGTTATTTATTCCAATGGTCCTTTTTATCAAATGGCTAAGTTATGGGGACGTAAATAAACCAACACAAAACTCAGACATGTACACACATACATACATGCATACACCCCCCCCACACACACACACGTGTGCATAATAGGCTTTCACTTCCTGTCTTCTAAATCCACTCACAGGGCTTGGGTCAGCTTGAGGCTGTTGTAGAAGACACTTGCCCAAGGTGGCATGCAGTGGGAATGAACCCAAAACCATGTGATTGAAAAATGAGTTTCTTTATCACATGATTATATCTGAACCTACATATTTACATATTAAAGTTATAAAGCCCTTTGTTGACTGTTTACTTTCGTAATGTTTATTGCCTACTCTGAGTATTTATTCAAGGTAAGTATTTTACACCTGTCGAAATCTAAGTCCTTTTAGTATGTTGGACAGGTATCAAAATTCATAGACTGAAGATCATAGAATGGTTTCTCTGTGCTAATGTGAAATCCAGAGTATTAACATATTTTATGATTAACTATACATGAATAAATAATTTATACTCTACCACCAGTATTGAGTTATCTTCTGTTTGTTACAGCTCATGTGTATGCATATGCATGAACTTGTGCATGTATGTATGTGTGTGCGTGTGTGCATGTGCATGCATATGTGTGTGTATGTGTGTGCGTGTGTGTGTATACAGTCATGTAAATGAGGTAGAAAATGTTAAACCTTTCATCATAAAAGTTGATTAGATTAGCTAATTAGCTAATAAGCAACTTCTATATTAATGGATGCCTTACAAGTTACAGTTTACTTCTAGTTTACTAAGTTTGTATTTCAAACATAACATGCATGGTTAAACTTATAGACTGACATATTTTGTTGTTGTTATTGTTGTTGTTGTCCTTGTTCTTGTTGCTGTTGATGATTTGTTGTTGCTGTTGCTATTGTTGAAGTTGTTATTGTTATTGTTGTTGATGTTGCTGCCACTACTGCTACTGTTGTTGGTGTTATTGTTGATTTTGTTACTGTTCTTGTTGTTGTAGTTGTTACCATTGTTGATGCTGTTCCATTGTTATTGTTGCTACTGCTGCTACTACTGCCATGGCCACTACTACCACTGTTGTTGTTGTTGTTGTTGTTGTTGTTGTTCTGTTACAGCAGTTACTTAGCTTCAAGTCAGCTCTGATTGAAAAAGCTTGTGAATCAAAAAATATTTCTGGCCAAAGCCTTCAAAGATGATCAAAAGTCCTCCAGCTATGACCACCCTATCATAGCCAAGACTATCCTATGCTTAATCCCAACGTGCTTTAAAGAAAACTGGCCATATCTGGCCCAAATATTCTACCAGTTTTATGTTTAAGCCAGTCAGATCCAGGCTTTCACACCTACTCTACAATGACATTCCAAAAATAAACAATCACATCATTGAAATCTTGAACCTACAACATAATACATGATAAATTCAAAACAATATGAATAAATAAGCTTTACATTTGACAGAGTTATCTGAATGCTAAAGAATTAAGACAGTAGGGCATAATTTGAAAGAGATTTGCTGGCTATTTCTAGCAGGTGGAATTGGTGATCAAACCACAGGGTCATTAGCTTTAGAGTTCATATGTTCATCACTGGAAGAGATTAGTTGACCCTTGTAGTCCTCCTGTCTTGAAAAGAGCCTTGGTCACCAAAATCCTTGTCATGTCTCCTTCAGGTCAGCAACATCAAGTTCAAGAAGATTTATTTTGTGCTTCAGCAAGCTGTTGTATTTTCAAATATTAGCAGAATCTATGACAAAAAGGCTATGATTAGACACAGGCTATGAAAGGGCTATGACTATGTCTCAGCCCCAGCTGTGACGACCATGTTGTTTTTGATGTGTCAAGGAGTTAATAATTCAACGTGTTCTATTTAAACCTGAAATAGTTGGTTGTGATTTGAGGTAGATTTAAGTGATATTTCTACCAGGTTAGGTGATCAGATAGAAACTGCCTCGCTGGTTTCATATTAGGAGTATTTCAAAGAGGTTGCCATTTTCATTCTTGACAGAAAGGATTTGGGAAGGATTTGGATAGTTGCAAAAACACAAGCATTGCATTCAAAGTGGGCAGAGGCCAGAAGCACGATGATGATCAGGTGGGAATGCATGAGTAGTAAAACAAATTCAATAGATCAGATACACACAGACATGTGGTATGCACACACACACACACACATACATACACAAACACACATACACAAATAGGTGCAGGAATGGTTGTATGGTTGAGATACTCACTCTGTAATTACTTGGCTTGGGGTTCAATCTGGCTGCATGGCAACTTGGGCAAATATCTTCTACTTTAGCTCTGGGCTGACCAATGCCTTGTTAGTGAATTTGGTTGATGAAAATTGTGTAGAAACCTGTTGTGAATGTGTGTGTGTGTGTGCGAAAGTGTATGTATATATATATATATATATATATATATATATATATGTATGTATATGTATCTAGTTGTGTTTGTCCCACCCCTTAACAATAGTTGTTGGTTTGTTTATGTCCCCTTAAGTTAGCAATTTGGCAAAAGAGACTGCAAGAATAAATACCAGACGTGAAAAATAAGTTCTGGAGTCAAACTGCTTTACTAAAACCTCTCAAGGTGGTGCCAAAACAGAGCCACTGTCCAATGACTGAAACAAGTAAAAGATAAAAGATACATACACATGCATTATATATATATATAATATATATATATATATATATATATATATATATACATTTACAGATAAATTCCTCTATTTACATAATATCGAGGTCTCTTTCATTCTTTTGTTGTCTTACCATTTTTATCAATATATATATATATACATATATACATATACACATATATATATATATATATATATATATATTATATATACATATATATATATACATACATACATATATACATACATACACATATATACACACGCACACATATATATGCTTTGCTTCCATACATTTTCATATTGATCAACTTGAGACTATGGTTGAAGACACCCAAGGTGAAATGCTGAAACTGGAAAACAGCAGCCTGGAGTCACTGAACAACATGTTTCAAAAGTGAACTTGTGTTAAAGATTTATGTTTGTGTTTATAAGTGTATATGCTGGCTATCCAGGAAATTAGATAAAATACATAATAGCTAATACTCACCTCAGTCCAACACACTTTTGGAAATAATGTCTTACCTGTCTGTTAAATAAAATCAGATTTATCTCTTGCTGTGAGATAAACAACCAGTTCTATGAAGCCTTATGAATTACCAAAGGAATTTGATTAACCATATTCTTAGAATTGTTGAGATTTGATGGCCACGTGATTATGATACCTCATCAATTAGAAGGCTTCTTCTTTCCCACAAACATTGCAGTACATTCTTCAGGAAAAGAAATTTGCCATATTCATCTTGATCTAAGGATTCTGTCAGATGTTTCTAGTTGTTCATTTTGTTGCGGTTAGTTAGCTCCCATCAAGTCCAGTTAAGCTGTTCAAAGACAAAGGGTTTGATTAACATTTCTATGTCTATTCAAATTTGTATTGTAGAGCTGCTCATGATATCATCATCATTGCTGTTGTCATCATTGTTGTCATTGTCACTGTCATTATCCTCCTCCTCCTCCTCCTACTACTACTACTTTAACGTCCTTTTTTCCATGCTGGCATGGGTTGGATGGCTTGACCAGAGCTGGCAAGAAGGTGAGCTTCACCAGGTTTCCAGTCTGATCTGACTCCGCTCCAATGGTTGGATGCCCTTCCTAATGCGAACCACTTTAGGGTATATGTTGGGTGCTTTTAATGTGGCACTGGCATGAGCACTTTTATGTGGAACCAACACAGGGCCCTTGCAGACCAGTCCTCTTTATCAGGGACAGTAGCATTAAGACTTCTGCTGTGGAAGACAGGTCTTCTTGAGTTCAACTCTTGGACAGGGCAGCATGCAGGGACCTTAAGCAAAGAAGTTCATTTCATGTAATCCTAGTATACACAACTGTAATGAATATTAGCAGGAAACTGATGTAGCAATTTCTCTCTCCAGCTGTCACATTCTCAATGTTCCACTGGGAGGACGAAGAAGATATCTGTGTCTCCTCATAACTATTTTAGCATCTAAAACACTTTGCAAAAGCCTGGTACATTCTACCAGGCCATTCTCATTCGTAAGTAAGTACAGTATAACTGGTCATACTGTACTAGGTTTCAAGATATAGAAATTAAAATTTGTTGGACCCTAAACTATGCTGGGGATTTTTTGAAGGGAGACTTGACTTTCTAGCTGTCAGATATATTGACTGGAAAATATCAAAAGAAGGACTCTTCTTAGCCTGTAGTGGTACATTAAATGTGAAAACCTGTTTACACACCGATACCTAGCATTTGGATGATCCCTTTGTATGTCATGTTTATTCTAAGCAGAGAACATTAATGATGGCAGTTAACTGAAGTATCTCAACTCACAACTGCATTTTTATTTTTATACACAAATAATGCTCCCCTGAGGAATTTTCCCTCATTCATATTGTTGGTATTTTAGCATCACTTGATTTCCTTTCTTTCTCTCTCTCTCCCTCTCTCTCACTTTCTCTATCTATCCATCTATCTATCTATCTATCTATCTATCTATCTATCTATCTATCTATCTATCTATCTATCTATCTATCTATCTATCTTTATATATATATATATATATATACATTAATACATGTATATAAATACATAATATAATACACCCATACACATGTTTGTGTATGCATGTGTATATATGTGTATGTATATATATACAGGTATATATGAAGTGAGCTTCTGTTGGTTTTGATGATGAATCTTCCAAGTGCTCGATCAATTGAATTATCTGTATTAAGTTAGTTCCACAGACGCATACTTTTAATACAATTACCAGCCAAAATCAGCATCACAGAATGTGTATGACGAGACTCGGTTCTTTGATATACAAGCGGGATTCATCAGACAGACTTCCGAAGAATTACAAAGCTTGAGTCAACCCAAGATTATGGTAAGAAACATTTCCCGAGAACAGGATCAAACCCAGGACCTCATAATTCCGAAACAGTTATTCAGACATGTCTGTATTCAATGGTTCAGAATACATGCACACACACACACACACACACGCACACACACACACACACACACACACACACACACACACACACACACACATCCACCCATATATACACGTATACATGCATCTATGTACAAGGTGGAAGTCAACTCGTGACCAAGTAAAACCAGTGCCTAAACTCAGTACATTTGTGCAAACATTCCAAGACTGCAAGAAGTTCTTGCACACAAATTTGTTTTGAGTGGATAAAGGGTGGCACAGCACTGAACCCACTTTCAGCACAATCAGCTATTAAAACAGTGGCACAAGAGAAGTTGTGTCACCCAGAATCCAATTGCACTTTGAGATTTTTTATACAAATTTACCCTCTCCTAGAAGGAAGTCTAATGAAAACTAAGGGTCCTTTACTCCCAGTTGTTCACATGATATTTCACTCATAGCTTGGACCCCAATAGGCGCTACTGTTCTGGGTCTGAGTAAAGCTGGGAACAATGGCAGTTAAGAGGTGGTTCTACACCCCTCAAAACAAAAGCCCCGAGCATGTGACTCAAAAGCTAAATCAGACAGCTACACCTGTGACTATTTTATCCCCCCCACACACACATACAAATGTGTGTGTGTGGGTGAATAATTCGGTCACATTACATATTCATACAAGAATAGTAAGTCTTCCCTTCATATATCAGCCAGTATCTCTGATGACCAGCCATTCGAAAAAATGTATTTTAATTACATTTTCAAAAATATATCTGTACTGCGAAGTGGAAATACGAATTTATTTTTAAAAAAATACATGAAGTAAAACTACTACTACTACTACTACTACTAATAATAATAATAATAATAATAATAATAATAATAATAATAATAATAATAATGATGATGATGATGATGATGATGATGATAATAATAATAATAATAATAATAATAATAATAATAATAATAATAATAATAATAATTATAATAATAATAATAATAATAATAACAACAACAACAACAACAATAATAACAACCCAGTCTTAGCATTGAACCTATAATTGCATCATTGATATGGCATTCACAAACCAAAGCACTCAAGTTAGTAAAATATCTGATTTAATTTCAAGAACTGCGATTCAATCTTTGCACCAAATTTCATTTTCTTAAAGCTATTTTATCTCCTCCGCAGTCATTAAATTGAATACTTTTGAATCTATTGTTCGCAGGAAAAAAAAAAAACACCCTCCTCTCTATACACATTCCTCACTCATATAGTTGTAATAATAAAATAATATGCTACTTGTTTCAACACCACCACAACCACCACCACCACTGCCAATTTTACAAATTTATCAAAAACTAAAAATAAAATGTAAAAGTAAATAAATTATTTAAAATCCTGTAATTTGAAACAAGTTGCTTTATATTTTTCAGTTAAATGTTTAACATGTAAAAAAAAAAAGTATTGATTTTTTTTACTCATTTTTTGTTTTTGTTTTCTTTTAACTTTATTCTTGGGTGGTGCTAAGCCATGCTTTCACTCATGGATAAAAAGATAAAGCTGATTAATTGACCCCTTTTCATGCCGTGTGAATCCTTGTATTTCTGGTACCTACAAAAATGTGCCTGCCCTTACAACACTTTGATGCAAATGAAAAGAAGGTAAAGTTGGTTCCAAGATGATTTGAACTTGGAATATTAGAGCATATTTTTAACTTCCATAGCAAGTTTTAGACAATGTGGTCACGACCATGCTGGAGCACTACCTTTAGAATGAAACTTTAAATACCTCAAGGAATTTAGTCCAATGCTCTGACATCTCCACGATTCTATGCATCTCATTAAATATTAAAACTTCAATTATCACAAAACTTTCATTGCTGTTGCTGTTTCATTCATTTACATAGATGCACACATGTATGTGGGTGTATGAGTACGTGTATAGACATATAGGCATATATATATCTATATCTATATAATCTCTCTCTATATATATATGTTGCAAATCTACATACATCATGTATATATGGATTACTCAATCAAACTCCTACAAAAATATATCTATATATCTGCATATGTAAGCATGTATGTGTGTGTATATATACATATATATATATATATATAGATAGATAGATAGATAGATACATACATACATACATACATACATACATACATACATACATACATACATACACATATAGGTGCTGTGTGATAAGTAGCTTACTTACCAACCACATGGGTCCGTGTTCAATTCCACTGTGTGATACCTTGGGCAAGTGTCTTCTACTATAGCTTTTGGTAGATGGAAACTGAAAGAAGCCTGTCATATATATGTATATGTGTGTGTCTGTCTGTCTGTCTGTGTATCTGTGTGTGTGTGTGTGTATGTGTATGTGTGTGTGTGTTTGTGTGTCTGTGTTTGTCCCCAACCATCGTTTGACAACCAGTGTTGGTGTGTTTACATCCCTATCATTTAGTGGTTCAGCAAAAGACACAGATAAAATAAGCACTAGGCTTACAAAGAATAAGTCCTGGGGTGGAGTTGCTCAACTAAAAGGCGGTGCTCCAGCATGGCTACAGTCAAATGACTGAAACAAGTAAACAAATAAAAGAATAAAAGATAAAAGAAATATATATACATTATATTATACACAAATATATACATATATATATATGTATATATATATAGATATATATATATATATATATATATATATATATATATATTTATAAATTAATATATGCATACATGTATGTATTATACATGTATAAACATAGACAGACACATGCACACATGTATACAATTATACACGCATACACATGTAATAATAATAGAATTATGTAGCATTATCTCAGAACAATAAATATTAAATTAAGGAATATTTTGTTTCTCTGATTATCGGCAATTGTTTTATATTTGTTGTAAATAAACACTCAGGAAACTCTTCATAAACTCACTCTGTCAATACCACCGACTCCATCGATCCCTTCACTGCTATTAAATGGCAACATCACCCAACCAAAATATGGAATTGTTTTGAGGAAGAATACTTCAAATAATATTTGCAAATATAAGCCAACTCAATGAAAATTTAAAAATATTCAAACATACATAAATACATTACATGCATATATGTATACAGACACATATATTACATACGTATGCATATATATTTTATACATACATATCTAATATATATGTGTATATATTTATATATAAATATATACATATATATATACATGCATATATTCACATAGAAATATATATGCATAAATAATATATATATATATATATATATTATATATACATACATAGGCATACACACACATGCACACACACACAGAAGAAGAGAGGAGGAGTGAGTAAGAGAGAAAGAGACGAGGCAGAAGTATATGAAGAATGGTAAACTTATTTTGTAGAAGTTATGCAAAAGTGCAATTGTTCTGTGTATATGAAAGTGCAGCTATGCATATATGTACATGTGAATTCATAAGTATGTGCATTCATGTATATGTGCAGAAGTGGCTGTGTGGTAAGTAGCTTGCTTACCAGCCACATTGTTCCGGGTTCAGTCCCAATGCGTGGCACCTTGGGCAAGTGTCTTCTACTATAGCCTCGAGCCGACCAAAGCCTTGTGAATGGATTTGGTAGACGGAAACTGAAAGAAGCCCATCGTATATATGTATATATATATATGTATGTGTCTGTGTGTGTGTGTGTATGTTTGTGTGTCTGTGTCTGTCCCCACCAACATCACTTGACAACCAATGTTAGTGTGTTTACGTCCCTGTAACTTAGCGGTTCAGCAAAAGAGACTGATAGAATAAGTACTAGGCTTACAAAGAATAAGTCCTGGAGTCAATTTGCTAGACTAAGGGCGGTGCTCCATCATGGCCACAGTCAAATGACTGAAACAAGTAGAAAAGTAAAGGAGTATATGTATTCATATATGTAAATGCATGCAACATTAGACTGTGTAAAAATACATGTTCATTTACATACAAGTGTATTTGTATGTTTATATATGTATGTGAATCCATGTGCTGTTATTCTGTGTGCAGGTATTGTTGTACAGGTGTATGTGAATTAATGATTAATCACTATATGTGTACTTGTACATATGTATATATATATATATGTGTATGTGGTTGGATGCGTGCATGTGTGGTGTGCATGTATATGTGTGTATATATACTGTAAATCCTTGAGTATAATCTGCATTTTTTCCCCAAAATTTAAAGGTCAAAATCCCTTGTGCGTACTATATACGAGGTTAAAAATGAATAACATTTTCTAAGCAATGTCCGAGTCTCTATTTGCTGTCTGGCAATGTTTATTCAGATGCATTTTGTGATGTCAGGCGTGAAAATACCTTAAGCTAAGCCTGAAAGCAATGAAGTCATAAAAGAATCATCCATAACTTGCGGTAAGCAACAATTATTAAACGTTACTTACTGTTATTCTTTATTTTCTGCAAAGAAAAATGCCACAAAAAAAAGACATGTTTGCATTATGTTATATATACAATAATAATAAAGGGACATTTACAGTATACATTTTTACAAACCCAGGACATTATATAGACCTCCTTGACTCAAGTTAGAGAAGGGGTGCATATTATACACAAGGTTTAAATTTTCCAGAGGTACAGCCCCTAAAAATCCCCTGCACATTATACTCAAGGGCGGACTATACTCGAGGATTTACAGAATATATGTTTGTATATATGTACATATATGTGTGTTTATATATTTGGTTTTGTATGTTTGTAGCCCAGTGTCACTTTGATGGCATGCACTGCTCTTTCATTCAACAATAACAATAATAATAATAATAATAATAATAATAATAATAATAATAATAATAATAATAATAATAATAATAATAATAATAATAATAATAATGTGACCTGAAAGGTTGTACTGAGGCACTGACAGGAAGTGCTCAGGAACAAACTCTGATTACTAATTACACCAAATTCCAAATAGATAAAAGTAATGAATTGCCCCTTTGTTGGGTGTGTGGCAACCAAAAATGAAATAGTCTCAGATATTGTGAGTGAGTGTAGCAAACTGGCTGAAAAAGAATACAAAATGATGCACAATAACTTAACTAAGTTTGTCCACTGGAGACTGTTTGAGAAGACATTGAAATGGTTTGAGCATCAATCAGGTGTCACCAAGAAGAATAAGTACAAAATTTTGTGGGATTTTACAATCCAGGGTGATTCAGTGATTGATGCTTGGAGACCAGACATTGTTGTAGCTGACAAAGGAAAACCAAAATCATTGATATTGCCATACCTGGGGAAGTACGAGTGGATGATAAAGAACTGGAAAAGACAGAAGTAAAAAAACCACTAAAAGATATGATTGCATGAATGTGGGCAAAGATGTAAGTAACTGTCATCCCAGCAGTTGTTGGGGTACTGGGAGAATTAGCAACCGAATTTGAGTAATTTGTTGAGTAAATTGGGATTGACATGATGGTAGAAGATGCTCAGAAAACTGTCTGTTGGAGACAGAAAGTATTTTGAGATTGGTACTAGGATGTCAATTATTGTGGAAAGAGACCCTGTGAGATCCTTGAAAACAGGTTGTTGTCTGCTCTTATTGTATTATTAGTTGGAGAATGTGAAATCAAGAGCTATGAGAAGTGAAATGGAAATAATAATAATTGGTGCACTTGGAACAATTTCAAAGGATCTGGGTGCAATACTTGAGGTCTTAGACATACCAGATATATCAGGGAGTGCACAAATTGCTGCAGTGCTTGGAACAGCTCACGTGCTGAAGGAGGTAATGTGCCTCTGAGGTGCAAGTAAGAGGTGAGGCATAATTACACAAAACCCGGCCATAAAAGATTTATGCTGGAGAATAACAGCAACATTATCATCATCATCATCAATAATAATAATAATAATAATAATAATAACTTCATTTATTTGCCACAAGGGCAAAGGATGAGTGGGGGACGATACAAAGACTGACATAAAGTGTGGGTGTTTACATATAATGAAATGATATAAAAAAAGAAGGTAAGAAAGAAAGAAATTAAATATACACAGTATACACTGAAAAAGAAGGGACATAGACAAAGCATACAAAGGTTAAAAAAAAGTGTCAGGGAGGATAATAGAGTTGGGGTCCTCCTGATACAGAAGGGCCTCTAGGGATAATCAAGGAACTCCACTATCCGAGATTTCTCTGAAACCCCAGGAGCAAGTGCCCTCTCCAATTCCTTCTCTCTGACTCACAGTTCTACACTTAGAGAGGTACCATCCACTCTTGCCATTTTCACAACTTTCACCCACCTTTCGATAAATTCATTCGAGGACAGCACTTCCCTCTCCACTCGCAATTTCCTTTACAAGTGAAACTTGAAGAAGTCAAAGAGAGCCTTACCAAAGAGAAATGTTTCTGTCCTCATGCCTTTCAGCCTTATATGTGTGTGTGTGTTTGTGTGTATGCAAGGTTGAATAGATTAGAAGTTCATTCACAATCACAAAACACATATGTATCTACACATGTATCAACTATATATACATATATATATATATATACATACACACACACACACACACACACACACACACACACACACACACACACACACACACACACACACACACACACACACACACACACACACACACACACACACACACACATATATATATCGTTACAAAATTTTATATCTTGGACATAGTTATCCAAGGCTTCACATCCACAATGCCAAAGCCTTGTGGACAGCTTGTCAGACACTATATAAAGACAAAAATTTAAAATTTCTATGTCACAGATGTGAGGAAACGCTCAGAAATAGATTTCCTCACATCAGTGATGTAGAAATTTAAATTTTTGTTTTTATATAGAGTTTAATAAGTTGTTCACAAGCCTTTGTGGATGCAAAACCTTGGGTAATTCTATGTCCAAGATGTATAATTTTGTTGTAACAAGTACTGCTCTGTTCTTTAGTGTGCTTCTTGCTGATATATATATTTTTTATTAACTATATATATATATATATATATATATATTAGTACCGGTGGCACGTAAGAGAACCATCCGAACGTGGCCGTTGCCAGCGCCGCCCCGACTGGCCTCGTGCCAGTGACACGTAAAAAGCACCATCCGTTCATGGCTGTTGCCAGCCTCGCCTGGCCCCCGTGCCGGTGGCACATAAAAAGCACCATCCGATTGTAGCCGTTTGCCAGCCCCGTCTGGCACCTGTGCCAGTGGCATGGAAAAAGCACCCACTACACTCATGGAGTGGTTGGCGCTAGGAAGGGTATCCAACCGTAGAAACATTGCCAAATCAGACTGGGCCTGGTGCAGCCTTCTGGCTTCCCAGATCCCAGTTGAACCGTCCAACCCATGCTAGCATGGAAAGCGGACGCTAAACGATGATGATATGGATATATATATGTATGTATATATACATACATAGATTCATACCCACACATACATATAGTTTGACAAAGAGGATGTCTATCTCAGATAACAGTAAATGATACTTGCCTGAGATACCAGGTATTCAGATTGAATCCAGGATTTTGTGATTTTACTATAAAGTTTATAACCATCCAACCAAACATATGCATGTATGTATGTATGTATGAATGTGAATGAGTTTGCCTCACCAGCTGGCCTCAGAAGTACTCTATATAAGCACTCTGAAAGGTTCCAGGTTGAATACATCTAATCTGCTATGTGGTGGAATGTGGATTAGTGGTTAGGGTGTTACACTCATGATTGTAAGATTGTGGTTTCAATTAAGAAGGACCTTCGATCCTTTTCTTTTAATTCTATATGTAATTGATGAGGTAAGCAAATTTCCAACCATCTAGACTCACAAGGCACTTTCATTTTCACAATCAAGGTGCTGGGCAGAACAGGTACCCAATTGCAACTTATGAATATGACTGCTGCTTCTACAGAAGAATGTAAGTCACTTGTTGACTTTAAAAGCCATTGTAGGTCCCACAGTTATTAAAAGAAAAGAGAGAGAAAGATAATTTGTCAGTGATAGTCACAGTTGGCTAACGAGTCAACAGCTGTTACATATGTACATACATATGCATGCATGCATGACTATATGTATGCATGTATATATGTACTTATTTATCTACATATGCATTTACATACTTACATATGCATTTACATACTTACATATGCATATACACATGCATACGCACATACATACGCACATACATGCATACATATATGCATACATAGATACATTCATACATACATTCATATATAGACTCATACATGCACACAAACACACATACAACCATATACATACACCCATACATCCATCCATACATGCATGCATGCATGCATACATACATACATACATATAATAGGAGCAAGTATGGCAGTGTTGTAAGAAGCTTGCTTCCCAACCACATGGTTACAGGTTCAGTCCCACTGCATGGCACCTTGTGTAAGTGTTGTCTGCTACGGCCTCAGGCTACCCAAAGCCTTGTGAGTGGACTTGGTAGACAGAAACTGAAAGAAGCCTGTTATATATATATATATAAACATGTGTGTGTATATATATATATATATGTATATGTATATATATGTATATATATATACATATATTTATATATATTTATATGTGTGTGTGTGTCTTTGTGTCTGTGTTTGTCCCTCACCCACTTGACAACTTGTGTTGGTGTGTTTATGTCCCTGTAACTTAGAGGTTCAACAAAAGAGATTGATAGAATAGGTATCAGGCTTTAAAAAATAATCATGAGGTTGATTTCTTTGGCTAAAATCCTTGAAGGTGGTGCCCCAGCATGGCCGCATTCAAATAGCTAAAAGAAGTAAAAGATACATTAATGCATATGCAGATACATACATAAATACATAGTTAATTGTGTAGACAGAAACTGTACAGAAGCCCATCAAATGGATCATAGCTATAACTGAAAGATACAGACTTGTCGCTCTCTGTGTTTAAGCAGATTCTGGCTGAGAATTACATTAAAGGTACACGTGTCTGGAATGTTCGACCACTTACATGTTAATTCAATGAGATTGGTAATTTAGTTGATCAAACAACTGAAACCTCATAGTCAAACCAACTAAGATCCATTTTCCTGTAGATACACATCTATGCAAATTTATGGTCAGTTAATCTGTCTGTATGTACATATATGCATGTATGTGCATGCCTAGGAATGTAAGTATATGATGCATAGATACATATGTACATATACACGTATGTACATACAAATAGATGAGTTGCACATTTGTTCCAATACATCCATCAGAATATATATACTCGTACATGTAAATATATGTGTGTAAGATTCATTGAATTACTTTGAATTTTCGCACACATTTTCATGTACAGACATGGCTGTGTGTAGACACGGGCATGCTTCCCAACCACATGGTTCCAGGTTCAGTCCCACTGTATGGCACCTTGGGCAAGTGTCTTCTACTATAGCCTCAGGCCAACCAAAGCCTTGTGAGTCAATTTGCTAGACGGAAACTGAAGGGAGCCCATCAAATGTGTGTGTGTGTATATATATATATATATGTGTGTGTGTTTGTTCTCCCACCATTGACAACTGATGTTAGCGTGTTTATGTCCCCGTGACTTAGCAGGTTGGCAAAAGAGACCAATAGAATAAGTACCAGGCTTTCAAAGAATAAGTCCTGGACTTAATTTCTCCGACTAAATACAGTGCTTCAGCATGGCCACAGTCAAATGACTGACACAAATTTATACATATACATGTATTGGTGTTTGAGTGTGTATGCATTTATATATGCATGTATATATGTGGAAGCATGTGGTTTAATGGTAAGAGTATTGCACACTCATGATCTTAAGATTGTGGTTTCAATTCCTGGAATGGACAATGTCTTGTGTTCTTCAACAAAACATTTCATTTCATGATACTCCAAACTACTCAACTGGCAAAAGTGAGTAATCCTGCTATGGACAGCCAACCCATCCTGGAGGAACTTATACATCACAGAATCTAGGAAACCAGCCCTTCTGAGCTTATGGTTTGAGAAGGACGTTTGATCCCTTTTTTGCTTTTTGATATGTATGTATATATGTATATATGTATGTATCTATACACTAACATGCGGACACAAGTTATCTGTAATTATGTTCATGTATACACATGCAAACATATATATGTACATGCACATAAACATGCACATATACGTATTCCATGTGCATATATACATACATACATATATATACATACATTTATATATATATACATACATACATATATATATATATATATATATATGTATAGATGTATCTATCTATCAATTTATCTATCTCTCACTCACTACACACACACAGATACATATATGCATATGTATATGCATATGATACATATATGCATATATGCGTGTGTGTGTGTGTATACATATATGTACATACATGCCAGTCAGACCGTGTCAGATTGTTCTAGCACTTATCTTACATGTGTTTGTGTTGTGTGCATATACTCATTCATAGTTCAATAGGAATGAGTGTAACATTTCTCCATTAAATTTATTTCTATGATATCCTGAAATCCTATTTCTTCCAGGATCCACAAACAGCATACACACTCAAGTTCACACACACATAGATACAAACACAGAAACATACACACACATACTTATTATACAAATTATATATATATATATTATATTATATATATATATATATATATATTATATATATATATACACATATATGAGTGTGTGTGTATATATATATCATCATCATCATCATCATCATATATATATATTATATTATATATATGTGTGTGTGTGTGTGTGTGTATATATATATATATATTTCATATAATTATTCATATATATATGTGTGTACGGATTATACATACATATATATGTGCATATATATGTATATAACTATATACACAGAAACACTCAAATACATTCATACTAATACACACATAGACATATACAGATATATGCATAGGAACACACTAGAAAACATACATATATACACATGCTTGAACAAAATCACATACCTACACACACACACACACTCACACACACAAACACACACACGTGCGCATACACACATATACACACACAAGCATATATATATAATAATGTACACAGAAACTCATTCAGACTCACCCAGACACACAAGCATTTATACACACACATGCAAATGTAAAATACATATACACAGTCTCAAACACACACACACATATATACATATACATGCAAATTCACATAGACACCCCAACACATTCATATGTATATATACAATCCATGGAAATGCAAGCACACACACATGGCATGACAACACAGACACAAAGTAGACACACTGACACACTAACATAAATTCACAAACACACACTCACACACACACATGCATGTACATACACGCATGAACCATGTGGAAAAAATGCTCAGCCTCAAAGACACACAAATAGACGTACACCCATGCATACACATTTATAGAATGCTTGGAAATGCAAGCATACATGCACACACACACACACACACACACACACACAGACATAGTGTGACTACAAAGATACAAAGTTACACAGACACACTGACAAACTTCCACACACACACAGGCATACTAACACAAACTCTATCTCTGTCTCTATCTGTCTGTCTCTCTTTCTCTCTCTCTCTCACACACACACACAGTTTTATTTGCTAGCATCACAGATTCTTCCTATAGTCAATTATATCCCCACCCTCACACACACACACATATACACACAACAAAGAACAAACAGATTGAGCTACGGAGCACACCATCGCCGCCACACCATCTCTACCCACCCCACCCCCGCCGCCACCACCACCACATTACACCATAGAACACCAAACAACAGCAGCAGTCACTCAACGTACAACCAACCGAACAACTCTACAGCAGGATACACACCTCGACTAGCAATGCTCTGGATAAGATATACAAGCATCGGTGAGTGAGTTTCCAGAAATGTTTTCCTGTCTTTCACTTTGATTTGCTTAAAGTTAAGTTAGTAACATTCATAATTCTTGTTTTCTTGACTTTTACAAGTCTTCTTAGAGAGAATATATTATATATATTTATATATACATATATATACCATTTTTGTTTCATATTTATTCTAATATCTTTTAGGCAAAAAAAACCTAAATTTTTTCAGCTTTATACTTTTGTGACTGTCTCTCATTCGCAGTGTTCAACTGGTCATACTTAAACATTTACAAGTTTACACAGCATCATTTTGTGGTTTTTAAGAAATTGCATTTGTTCTAGGATTTTCTTTCTTATATTT